>NC_090735.1:122744959-122764959 GCF_036898095.1 Palaemon carinicauda | reverse complement strand
GACAAAGACCTCAGACATACCTTCAATAATGCTTGGGGTTTGGCCACGCTGGCCAGTGCTGACTGGTGATGGTGGGAGATTTGCGTCTGAACGCTCACAGCCAACCAACTTGGTATGGGTGGTCCTGACGAGTAGGCCTAGAACTTTGCTGATCGTGGTGATACACAAAACCTTCCACAGCGTCAAGGTATCCACAATTAGAAAGGGATGTATATATTTTACTAATAACTAGTTTCTCATAGTAGCAGGAGAATAGAGAATAAGGCTATTCTCCTGCCTACTTCTACAATATACTTCTACAATATACAGACTATACCTGTAAATATTTGCATGACCAATTGCGAGTAGAGCCCCTCTATTTACAACTATACTCAATTTTTTTTAATGAGGCGAATTTGCCCTGACTCGCAGCGGTGCCCTTTTAGCTCGGAAAAGTTTCCTGCTATCTGATTGGTCAGAATTATCTCGTCCAACCAAACAGCGAGCAGGAAACGTTTCCAAGCTAAAATGGCACCTCTGCTAGTCGGTGCAAATCTGCCTCAGTAAAAAGAATTGAGTATAGTAATCACACCAACTATTTTCATGATAACTATATGATTCTTGTGCTTGTCCTGTCCTGGTGATCCTCATTTGTAATTGTCCGTTAATTCTTTAATTTTACGTTGCTGGTTTTGAAAATAGTATTATTCATTCATGATTTTTTTTTAAGAAATTTTCCTATCAACACAATTGTTTTATTTGTGTTGCTGTATTTGTTACCGGAGATAAAAAGGATTTATTTACATTTCAACCTAGAGCTGGTAGATTTCCTTTGAAAATTAAGAAAATGTATATTTACTGATAGTAACCAATAGCTTGATTTATCTCCAAATTAATGTCTTTACTTAAAGTAGTTTAACCTGCTATGCGTGGAAATAGGTCCTCATGGCATAATTCCGTTTCAGAATGTCCTTCTCTTAGAGATAATACAGTATCTTAAACGTTGGAGATAAGACGAAACCACTGAATCAACATGTAATGACTTACTTTTTATTGTCAGCTAACTTATTCAACAGCTATTTCTGTTGTGACTATATTCCAGTGAGGACTAGATCCTTAATGATATTCCAGTTGTCCCCAGGTTTTCTTCCTTTCATCAGGTTAGTATTGCCAGTTTCTACTACACTGCTTCCAAGCTGGGTTGTGGGTGCCAGTACAGGTACGAGTGTCCTGGCTGATTTTGATATTGCCTCGATCAGTTACTTGCAGCTTTTTCCATTTACTCACCCGGAACTATCTTTCCTTACCTACGGGCCGTCCACATGAAAAGGTAGTGCTCGCCAGACATAGATCGTTACCAGACCATGATAGGTGGTAGAGACAAGCAATGATATTAAAAGTTCTTAAACCAAAGGCATGGATTTGGTAACAAACAGTGCTACCGGAACCTATAGAGACTGCAAAGGTACTCAACTCAGTTGAACTTCAAGCTCAGATGTAAGGTTGTTCCAGTCCAGTGTAATCTGAGGGTATTGCCCTTTAATTTCTCACTTAATGCTGTAATTGTTCACAGAAAACATTTTGACCTCAGCGGCCACCACACGGTAAAGCCTTTTTTATATATTTATTTACCCTTTTTTTGTGGCATCCAATGTCAAAATGGACGTAGAAGAAATAGCTTTCTTTTGGCTGTGTGTGAAAAACGTCATTCATCTGCATGTCTATCTCGACATGCCGGACAACCGCACGTTGGCAAGAGGAATCTTGCTACCACTACGTATTGGAAACTTCCACAACATGCTGCAGTTATGTGTGAACTATTCCATAAGCTAAAACTGAACAATCGACTGCTCGTGTCTAACCGCGTGGGGGAAAATGCCCCGTGTGAACCAGGCCTTATACAGCTAGGTGGGAGAGCACCAAAGGAATTGGAAGTATAACAACAGGCAGAGATAAGTGCAGATTGAGACCAAAAATATGCTAAAAAAGACCAGACTGTTGTGCAAGAAGTGCCTGCTCGGGGAAATGGTTTAAATAAAATGCATTAAAATGTATAATCATTTATTTAAATATTCAAATACAATATATAAAAATATTCTGTACACATACATTTAAAATAACCCATATATACATAATTATAATCCAACAATTTCGTCCACTGAAGCTCTGTTAGAGGAAATTCAACGGACATCAAATAATAGGTGATATTGTTGTTAAATTAAATCCAATCCTTAATACGAATTACAGATTATTGTATTCCATTCAAACAACAGTCTGAACATCCAAGTAGATTTTTGCTTACGTTATAAACAACAATAAACAATAAATAACAGTGTATGCAAGAGATAGTAAGAAGTATGTTTGCAAACCTTCATGAATACTGCAAATACTGTACTTTTTCATATCAGAGATGATGACTGACACGTGTGGATGGTAAATGAGAAATGTGCGTAAATGAATAAATTTGAGTCTTTAATTATTTCAGTTGAGGCCTTTTGCGTCAATAGGGGTAGGAGATGATGATGAATTATTACCGCGGAGAAAAAAAAATGAATAGGCCTTTACTGGCAAAAGACAAGTACAATATACTTTGCCAAGTGTTAAACTGAGTGTTAAACTGAACTGCCATCACAACATTTCTCCTTTACACCCCAGATCTCAGGTTTTGGAAGAGAAAGCGCACAAACTCAAAACAGATCTCCATACAGTACACTGTTAGTGTTCCTCTTCTACCACCATACTATATAGTATCTTGATCGAACCCATATAAGCCCTAAAGCCTACGATAAGCTTGTTCTCGAGTATATCTGAATGGCTACTATTAGATGAGTAGAAATATTAATAGATTATATTTCAATGAGTAGGTCCAATTCCCAACACAGATTACAAAATTGGTTGTCGGGTGAAAGTGAATAAGATTATCGGAAATGCTTCCAATATTTTCAACAACAATATTTACAAAAGTATGTACATCTTACTACAAGTTTCAAGTTTATATATACAGTGCTTACTGTATACAAATAAACTTATGTTCGAGTTGGGATCGTTTCTTACACAATAAAATAATACAGAATCCAAGGATACTGTTCCATAGATCGCTGATGTGGAATCAACATGAAACAGGAATGGAAAATGTGGAATTGATGACAATTTACGGACGTACCGAAAATGATCGCAATAGCAGATGTTGGATATGCAGTGAACTCAAAGCATGGGAAATGTATTTAGAAATAACAAAGGAAAAAAAAATGAATGCAAGTCTCTTTTTAGGGAACATTGTAAAAGAAATAAATATTTAAAGAGCTATATTTTTGGTACAATACTGTATTTGAAAAAAGAGCGATTATAATAATTCAAATTTTTGTCTATTACAAATGCAGTATTGTATTTGGGAAGCCCTTTTCTTCTCTGTCCCTTACACAAAAGAGATTTCCATTCTGTCAACAACGTATTCTTGGTATGCCATCTTTGGTACAGCTTGAGAGATATGTCATACATGTTTTCTTGCCCCATTAAGCATAACAAGAATGAGAAGGTCAAGCTAACGGTACGTTTCTGTCCGAGACGTCAGGTGATTACAGACCCAAATAGGTCATTATTTCAATAAGGGGAAGAGGGAAAACTTGATGAAGGAATGGACAATGAATACAACACTGACTTTTGTCTTGCCCCATTAAGCATAACAAGAATGAGAAGGTCAAGCTAACGGTACGTTTCTGTCCGAGACGTCAGATGATTACAGACCCAAATTGGTCATTATTTCAATAAGGGGAAGAGTTGGAAAACTTGATGAAGGAATGGACAATGAATACAACATGACTTTTGTCTTGCCCCATTAAGCATAACAAGAACGAGAAGGTCAAGCTAACGGTACGTTTCTGTCCAAAACGTCAGATGATTACAGACCCAAATTGGTCATTATTTCAATAAGGGGAAGAGGGAAAACTTGATGAAGGAATGGACAATAAATACAACACTGACTTTTGTCTGGAAATGATGTGTCATAGTTCTTTTACTTGAACTGGAATAAACTATATTAAAAGGCGACGAAGACCTGCTTGTTGCCTCTAAACCTAATCCTTTTCTAAGACTTTTAGAATCTTATAATGTAAGTACAACCAATGTGATGTAGCAAGGAAGAAAGTGTCTTTGGGGATAGTTCTGAAGAAATAATCTTTGCGATATATGAAAACAATGACATGGAGAATGAATGATTACTTCAATCAGACAAATTCGTGTAGAATGTTTGATAATCACTGCATCATCATTACATTGAACCACCAAATCCTGTTATCTGATAAAGACTAATATCTGACTAACCAGCTGGCTTTCAAAGAGTGAAGACTGAGATGGATAACATGAACCCGACTTCACAATCACAGCTTTTCATCTTCGTTGTCATGCATGGAGAAGTAATTCGCCTCCGGGAAGTTTTCCAGGTCGATGCACGGATATGCTGCTTGTCCATGTTCCAGCAACTGGGACATCTCAAACTTCAACTCGGCAAAGGAAGGTCTCTTGTTCAGGTCCTGGTGCCAGCACTTGGTAACAATGTGGTAGAACTCGGGACGGCAATGCTCTGGGCGTTCCAGGCGATATCCTTCACGGACACGTCTCATCACCTCTCTGGCTGTCATGCCAGGGTATGGAGTTGAGCCTGGAAGGGGAATGAAAATGTTATCTAACATAAAATTCAAAGGTCCATACCATGTACAGACAGTACGGTGTACATTTAAAGCTTTTACTATAGTCCATTTCTTTTAGCGAGGCATATTTGCACCGACTCGCAGCGGTGCCCTTTTAGCTCGGAAAAATTTCCTGATCGCTGATTGGTTGGACGAGATAATTCTAACCAATCAGCGATCAGGAAACTTTTCCGAGCTAAAAGGGCACCGCTGCAAGTCGCTGCAAATCTGCCTCGCTAAAAGAAATGGACTATAGTTAATCATATAGTATGCACACACATTACATGTTTAATGTGGATTTCTAATCTACACACAATATATTTGTATGCAAACAAAATTCATGTACAACAAATGCACAAATCATTTCTGCTCCATAAATATAATACGTTTGAAAGTAATATTTTGACTGTACTCCTTAGTAGCATGTTCAAAAGAAAACCTACTACAGTTTTAGGACAATAAGGGAATGCAGCAGCAGTTAAATTTATGTTAGTGTTTCAACAGTCCAGTTTAGTATTTTACATCAATATCAGCTACACTGTACTTGATTAACTGTATACAGTACTAAAAGTTCTTTTTAAAGGACCTTCCCAAACAGTGTTACTTCCTGCTTTCTACTTTTTGTCCAATTATTTTGACCTCCTCACACTTTGCTGTTCAAATTCTCTAATATTGACCTGTTCCCATTTTTAATTATCTTTTTTAAAAAAATCCTTCGTCAAAGCCATTTGAGTATCTGAAAATGTGATTCATTGCCCTACCAGTTGTTAAAATACTTAATAAATAATTAAGATAACATTTATGACAAAATAAGTGCAGAATACTAAAAGAATACTTTGAAAAGTGACCTTCTTGAGAAAGGATGCAGAATTACATCTGGCAATAATTATTTTTGTAGTATTTGTAGTCAATGCTCGTCGGTTTAGTTTGTATCGTTTATTTGTTTACAACACCAGGGACAGTCCAAGTGAGAGACTCAGTATGAGTAGAAATGCTATTGAGCTTGCCAAAAACATTCGCAATAATGTAATTTAACAAATAAAGTGTATTGTTCTGATATCAACATCTTCATTACATCCAACAAAAATCGGCGACAAGAATGGAATAGTTAAACATAGCACTAATATACTAACGTTATCGCATTGAAGGTATGTACCATTGCAGCAATCAAACCTTGTCTGAACAACCAACTACAAATATGACAATTTCCAAAACATAAATAGAAGAAACGCTATGTCTTAAAGATCAGACATTTAAAACAGAGCATGTGATCTATTAAACCTACAAAAGAAAACAAAAAAGATTTTTATGTGCCTCGGCATATTAGGCATTAAAAAAATGATATGAATTTCAGTTATGCTGTTTAATAAAGGTAATGTCTCAAGATGTTAGACTAACCTCTAATAATGAAAATAACCAAAAATATTCAGGACAAGGCTTCAGTATCTTTTTAACAATTCCATTTTCCAGTAGTGGGCTAACCATTGTCAAGGGAAATAGTTGAGAAAACAAGTGTATGTAAAGTATACCAACAGTAAATGAATGAATATTGATAATGAATAAATACATACATACATATACCAAGGCACTTCCCCAATTTTGGAAAGTAGCCGCCATCAAACAAATAAAAAAAAGGGGGACCTTTCCTCTCTACGTTCCTCCCAGCCAGACAAGGGACTCAACCGAGTTCGGCTGGTACTGCTAGATATTCATAAATTGATACTCCACACCAAATAAAAAAGGGAACCTTTTCTCTCTACATTCCTCCCAGCCAGACAAGGGACTCAACCGAGTTCGGCTGGTACTGCTAGATATTCATAAATTGATACTGCACACCACAGACTGATTTTGGCCGTAGGAACTGATTACCAAAACTCACCTAGGGTCACTATCTCCCAGCACAAGATTCCAAGACTCCAGACATCCGATTTATGGGTAAAGATGCTCATGTAGAGAGATTCTGGCGCCATCCATCGTATGGGCAAGGCTCCCTAGGGGTGAATCAAGGAGGGATTATAATAAGGTCCAGTAAAAGAAGAGAAAACGTTTCAAGTTATGAAAATGGTTATGTAGCAAATTTTGTACGAGACACAAGTATAGGAGTCTGAGGAAATAATGCATTAGTCATATGTATCCAACTGAAGCAAAGAAATTGTCTAGGCGAGTCTCCATAACAACTTAAGAAGCTAAGCATTTAACGACGCTGAAAAGGGGGACGTGATTTACAACATTAAACTCACAACAACAACAACAGTTAAGAAAGAAAAAAATTGTCTAGCTAGCTCAGTAGAAAACATTTATATAATAAAGTTCTATAATTTGTAAAGTCGATAATAAAGTCCTGTAAAGAAATTGTGGTAGAAACATGAAGTTAGGCCTCACAACAAGAAAATACAAGGAAAAGAAAATGTCTCGCAATCTGTGCAGAAAACGTTTATATACTAATGTTCCTTTATTTGCACTGTGGTATATCCATAACAGTAAGGGGTCTAAATACGCCTAAATATGACATGAAAATAGAAAAGTGACTGCTAATATATTTTGGGTTGTTGTGGCCTGATTGGTAACATCTCTGCCTGGTGTTTGCCAGACGGGCTTAGAGTCCCGCTCAGACTCATTAAAGCCTTTAGTGTCTACAACCTTACCATCCTTGTGAGTTAGGGTTGGGGATTTTGGGGAGCCTACAAGTCTATCTGCTGAGTCATCAGCAGCAATTCCCTGGCCATCCCTGGTCCTAGCTTGGGTGGAGAGGGGGCTTGGGTGCTGATCATATAATATATGGTCAGTCTCTAGGGCATTGCCACTGTCTCTTGCCTCTGTCATTCATGAGTGGCCTTTAAACTTTTAAACAACTTAAAATAACAGAACTCACAGTGCACAGAACTGTATACTACCTCATGCAAAATTGAGGTTTACAATGCTAACTGAATGCTATTGAAAGTAATATGGAATGAAGTTGACACAGTTATCTTTGAATTTACAAATCTAATCGAAGTGATGAAATTCTGCTGAACTAAAGGTCTAATTATAGTTACATTGAACTTCAGGGATACAGCTTTTATCCAATCAAGTATCTAATTACTGGACTGAAGTTCCTAAAACAATACAGCTAAATTAAATAAATTACAGACGTCGAGTTTATCATACTAACTCCAACATTTTATTTTGGGGATCAGCCTACTGTTCTAAAAATACAGTATTCTATTTTTCCTTGTTTCCTCTCCTCACTGGGCTATTTTCCCTGTTGGAGCCCCTGGGTTTATAGCATCCTGCTTTTCCAACTAGGATTGTAGCTTTGCAAGTAATAATAATAATAAAATGTCAAAACCATCATTGAATAATATAATATTACCTTATTCAAGGTAAATAGTTCTTATTTAACTGAAAGTATAACATTATGAATAAAATTAATGACAGTGATTCCTTTGATTCTGATGTTCTAATATGGGGACGAAGTCTTCATCTGACCAAACATCTATCAAGAGAGATGAAGTCCTTATTTCATTGATAATGATAAAAAAAATGTAAATGCAGTCTATCTATCTGTA
This sequence comes from Palaemon carinicauda, assembly GCF_036898095.1. NCBI lineage: Eukaryota > Metazoa > Arthropoda > Malacostraca > Decapoda > Palaemonidae > Palaemon > Palaemon carinicauda. The sequence goes on along the minus strand of NC_090735.1, from coordinate 122,756,747 downwards.
AAGATTGCCTTGCCTTATGCAAGACACAGGATCTTGCGTTGGCAGCCCGTAAGCGAATGTAATTACTATTACTTGCTGAGCTACAACCCTAGTTGGAAAAGCAGGATGCTATAAGCCCAGGGGCCCCAACAGGGAAAATAGCCCAGTGAGGAAAGGAAAAAGTGAACAATATTTTAAGAAGAGTCACATCATTAAAATAAATATCTCCTATATAAACTTTAACAAAACAAGAGGAAGATAAATTAGATAGGATAGTATGCTTGAATGTACCCTCAAGCAAGAGAACTCTAACCCAAGACATTGAGAGACCATGGTACAGAGGCTATGGCACTACCCAAGACTAGAAGAATGGTTTGATTTTGGAGCCTCCTTCCCCTAGAAGAGCTGCTTACCATAGCTAAAGAGTCTCTTGTAATTTACTTTGATTTACTTTGAAAGAGGGAATAAATGGAGTAATAGGATGAAACTTACCCTACTCTTCTGCTCATAGATGTCACTACCGATGTCTTTGATGTTTCGTGCCAAGCCGAAATCGGCTATTTTGCAAACTTTGTTGTGGTCCACCAAGATGTTTCTTGCTGCAAGGTCGCGATGAATAATCTGTTGAAAATGTGAAAAGTTAATTTTTCATACAACAAGTAATCTTAAGATTAAGAGTCATATATAATATATATATATATTTATATATATATATATATATATATATATATATATATATATATATATATATATATATATATATATATATATATATATATATATATATATATATATATATATATATATATATATATATATATATATATATATATATATACACACACACACAAACAACAAATACATATTTAAACCTTGATTAATCTCTTGTCCAGTTGAAAACCAACATAAAACCAAAAGTCTATTAATTAATGTCATATTTAGACCTTGACTGATATCTTGCCAAGTTAAAAACAAAACATAAAACCAAAAAATGCATTAACTAATCTAATATTTAGACCTTGATTGTCAATTGATCTCATATTTGGACCTTGATTGATCTCTTGCCAAGTTGAAAAACCCAACATAAATCCAAAAGTGTATTAATTGATCTCATATTTAAACCCTGATTGATCTCTTACCAAGTTGAAAACAAAACATAAAACCAGCGTGCACTCATTGACCTTATGTTTAGAACCAAAAGTGCAACAATTGATCTCATATTTAGCCTTTGATTGTATCAACTGATCTCATATTTAGACCTTGATTGATCTCTTGCCAAGTTGAAAAACCCAGCTGAAACCCAACATTGAATTCACTGATCTTTGGTTACTTACTCCTCGTGTCTGCAGATAGTCGCACCCAGTAGCAATCTGACAAGCGAATCTCGTGAGGTCCTTGGAGGTGAGTGCATCGGTGTCCGAGGAGAAGTTGAAGTAGTTATGGCGAGTTCGGTTGTCCCTCAGGAAGGTCAAGAGCTTGCCGAACATGACATACTCCATGACCAGATAGTGGGGCTCTGTTGAAAGGGGAAATGGGGTTAAATCTTCTTTCTTTTCACTGTGGTCACATAAAAGAAAACCTGATATTCATTCTAGCTTTCTTTCACACTGTTCTGGACACTAAAACTTGTTCGATTTATTTGTATATCATTTGTCATATCTCATAAAAAGAATATGTGAAACAGACAAAATATATGATACTTTTGGATAAAATTTCTTAAAATTTCAATTTTCAATTACTTTAAACCAGTGTCCAAAAATATTTTATGGAAATAAATAAAATGAGTTAAAAGTTCTAGATTGGCGTCCATAAGGCATTTGCTTTAAGAATATACACAAACACACACGCATGCACCCATTAACATAAAACAAATTTAAAATCAATGGATTTTAACTGAAATTATAATATTATTAGTAAGTTCTAGGAATAGAAATTATAGTGGTTTTTTAACATTAGAGATTACTGAACATTATTACATGTAACTGGGTTTTCAATAACATATTTAGAAAAAAAATAAGGAAAAACTATTTATAGTGTAAAATTGAATAGCGTTTATAGTGACTTTTTAATATTAGAGATTACTAAACGTTATTATATGTAACTGGATTTTCAATGTCATATTTAGAACAAAATAAGAAAAAACTATTTTGTGTAATATTAAACAAATCTTGAAAAAAAATATTTCAAATTAATACGAAAATTATCAAAACAAGAAAATATGTATTCCTAATGTTAAAATATACATATGATCAGCTCTCAAAGGCCCCTCTCTCCACCCAAAATAAGACCAAGGAGGGCCAGGCAATGGCTGCTGATGACTCAGCAGATAGACCTATTGGCTCCCCAAAAGCCCCCATCCTTAGCTCACAAGGAGGTTGCAGCGATTAAAGCAACTAACGAGTTTGAGTGGGACTCGATCCCCAGTCTGGCGTTCACCAGTCAGGGACGTTACCACATCGGCCACCACGACCCTTGTTGCAATACAATCATTCACAAAGAAACCATAAGACTTAATTATGCAATTCAAGGTTGCAAGATAAATCATCCGGACGATTGATTACCTTGTTGGGTGCAACATCCCAAGAGCGTGACGACGTTCGGATGTTGTCCTATGTGCTGCATGATGGCCAGCTCCTTCAGAAGGTCCTGTCGCTCCTTCAGGCCTGCGCCGTCCTTCACGCCCTTCACAGCCACAAGGACGGTTGCTCCCGGAGTTCCATCGCAGGCACAGAGCTCACGCGCCTCTGCCTTCCATACCTAGGGAATAAGGACACGTGTAAAAAAAGAAGAAAAAAAAAAAAAAAAAAATATATATATATATATATATATATATATATATATATATATATATATATATATATATACACACAACAACAACAAATGCAGCCTTTCTAGTGCACTGCAGGACAAAGGCTCCAGACCTGTCCTTAGTCACGTCTGGGGTTTTCTAATCCACTGCAGAACAAAGGCTTCAGAATTGTCCTTAGTCATGTCTGGGGTTTGGCTAATTTCATCATCACGCTGGTCACTACATATTGAGGATGGGAGATTTTAGAGACGTTTGTCTGACTAGTACAGCTTTGCTGATCATGGCAATACATAAACCCTTTCACCAGGTTAACCCTTTCACTGCCATTGATGACATCAAAAATAAGTAAAAGAAAACCCTTTTAGAATTATCAAAACTATAGAAAGTTGGTATTCATTAGAAAGGTCTTAGTGAGACCTTTCCAATATGAATCAACAAACTATAGTCCATTTCTTTTAGCAATGCATATTTGCACCGACTCGCAGTGGTGCCCTTTTATCTCGGAAAAGTTTCCGAATCGCTGATTGGTTGGACAAGATAATTCTAACCAATCAGCGATCAGGAAACTTTTCCGAGCTAAAAGGGCACCGCTGCGAGTCGGTGCAAATATGCATCGCTAAAAGAAATGGACTATAGGGTTTGTGTAGTCTTGAAAGATTTTCCTACTTCAGAAGTTTCCTTGAATGAACCACTGGCAGTGAAAGGGTTAAGGTACCATCACTCAGGATCACAATATCTTCGAGTATGAAAGATTTTTCTTCATACATAAATACAAATGATAGTTTTTTAACATTAATCTACATATAATTATTCTCCAATTGATGATTTATATATGGAAAATAAATGTATCCAAAACTATTTATATCTAATGATGATTAATTTATAAAATGTTCCTTATGATTTAGTTTTACCTCTAGTAAAAAAGAACAAGTTGTTGTGGTGAGAAACTTTATCTTAATTGAGAAAGTCTTCGAAATATAAAATTCCTATAATGTCTGAATTAATTTAACATTAAGTTGAAGGTAATGGAGTTCATAAATCGAATTAATAAATATATTTTTTGTGAATTTAAAAAAAAAAAATACTTTAAATCCTAAATATTTGCTTGCTGTACGTCGTAAGTCTTTAAATTCTCTTAAAATTCCTATAATGTCTGAATTAATTTAACATTAAGTCGAAGGTAATGAGTTCTTCCACCTAATTAATTAATAAATTTATTTCTTTTGAATTTAAAAAAAAAATACCTTAAATACTGAATATTTCTTTTTTATATCGTAAGGAATAATTAATGAAATCCGTAAGAAATAATTTTTTTTTTTTAACTTACCACACCAAAATTCCCTTCGCCTAAAATTGACACCAGACGAAGCTTGGATCTTGGAAATTCCCACGGGGAGTACTTTGGATTCTTGGCTTCAACAGAAGATGGTTCAGGGTCCTGTAAGACAATTTGAATTACTTAATAATCATAAAAGTTCAAGTACTGTACCTTACTTGTTAAATTGACTAGAGCTAAGGACAACTAAATACAATTGTAAACAAAATGAGTTATATATGATCTCTTTTGATACAACAATAGTCTTAAAGTAACAAATGTATTTTTTTTACTATGTGTGAAAAATCTGTATTAATATGAATTAATAATTTCAAAGTAAGATTTAGGATATGAAAAATGGGAACATTGAACAACAAACCTTACAGAGTGAGAAAAAATATGGTAAAAGCTTTTCATTAAAAAAAAAATCAAGCTTTTATTTATGTTTGATAGAGTTTCAGAGAATACTATTCAAAGTGAAATTTTAGAAATTCAGTTATGGAGTAGAATTTGGGAATGATCATCTATAAATTGGATGTTGTCTGATCTTAACGAATACATCTATTACACGATAAGGTCTAGATATAAAAGATGAACGGCGTAGATGGGGCACTAAATTACAAACATACATATACCAAGGCACTTCCCCCAATTTTTTGGGGTAGCCGACATCAACAAATGAAACAAAACAAAAAGGGGACCTCTACTCTCTACGTTAATATTTCTAACATAAGGTGACGAAAACAGCCGACATCAACAAATGAAACAAAACAAAAAGGGGACCTCTACTCTCTACGTTAATATTTCTAACATAAGGTGACGAAAACAGCCGACATCAACAAATGAAACAAAACAAAAAGGGGACCTCTACTCTCTACGTTAATATTTCTAACATAAGGTGACGAAAACAGCCGACATCAACAAATGAAACAAAACAAAAAGGGGACCTCTACTCTCTACGTTAATATTTCTAACATAAGGTGACGAAAACAGCCGACATCAACAAATGAAACAAAACAAAAAGGGGACCTCTACTCTCTACGTTAATATTTCTAACATAAGGTGACGAAAACATATTTACCAAAGTATTAGAATGCGAGGCCTTGCGAGAGTGGTGAGTCACAGGGGTGAAGCCTTCGGCTCGTTCTTCGCTGTCAGGCAGGGCCTTCTGCGTTTTTCTCAGAAACTTCCTAGCCAAGAATGCTGCTAATCCGGCAGCTGGAATGATTCCTATGACACCAAACACGTAAATCGTAGTGGAAGCTGAGGAGGTGTTCTCTGAGTTTTCACCTTCCATGTCCTCACTGGTGGCCACCGATTCTTTACCGGAGATGATTTGGTGAACTCCAAATGGTGAACGAAAAGAAGTACTTGAAGAACTATTCAAGGAAGCGCCCCCTTCCTTGACAATGGGTGTTGGTGTAGTGTCTTCTGTGATGGTTGCATACATAAAAGTATCCAAACTAGATTGTTTACCTGGGGGGCTTTGTCCAACAGATGTTTCGTGTTCCTCGTCTGACAACGCAGGCACTGATGTGGGACGGTGATGAGAAGTTGGATGCATGCTAGTGGAATACTGTGGTTCAGAATCCTCCAGAATTTTACTCTCTGTTGTAACACTACTGTTCTGATAGCTGTCATCAATGGGTATATTTCCAGGTTTTAATGATTCGTCTCTTGGCCGGAAGGGGAAAGGTCTCATTGACGGTCTGTGCGTAGTGATATGAACCGTGGTGGACCGTGTACGAGTAGTGACACTAGCTGGGATAGTTGAGGATGCATAGATGGCTACAGATGGTCCACTTCCAGTTTCTTCATCTTCCTTTTCCCTGTCACCTATTGGCGAACTTGTACGAATATGTGTTTCATCAGAAATAGCCGTCTTTTGATTATCATTACCTTCAGTTCTATTGAGTCTTGGTGAACTGTCATAAATATCTCCAGATGATGGCAATATGGAGGGAGAAAGAACCGGGCTTGGGGGTTCACCTCTTAAAGGTTTAGTGGCAGATTTTCGGGTTTCTGCTGGTTTGAAGGTTGTAAAACTTGAGTCATTGGTGGTGCTTTGTACTTCATTTTCACTGTCTGTCTCATTCTCTATGTCAATTGGCTTTGATGTATGGAATGAAAAGGAAGTTTTTATAGAGGTAAATGTGCTCTTGTCTAAGACTTCTTCCATATTGGATTTTGTCGAGACTTGCCCATCTTGAGTGTCTGGTGGTGGACTTGTCAAACTTGTATGAGGGTTTTCAGTTGTTGTGGAAAGTGTTGGTGCTAAGGTGACTTTAAATATTGTTGACGGATGGAAGGTTGTTGGAGGAGGGTGTGTTGTATGCCGAAGAAGAGTGCGATTATCAAGTTTTATTCTGATTCCATCAACTTCAGCATGTATGATATGAATTCCCTGTTCACTTAGTCGCTTATTGAGGGCTTCTAAATTAGTGGCTATGTTGGATACTTTATCTTTACCTTTATTATTATTTGTTGCAGCCTTCATTATCTCTGTTAAACTTTCGATTACAACTTGCTCTGGGGATTTTTCTGTCGTAGTTATTGGCGTAGGGAATGTCGTAGGAGATTCTATGATCACAGGCCTACTGAGAAGGTCTGTTTCCGTTTCATCAGTCTGCTCCTTTCCTGTTGGGCTATTTGGTGTAGGGAATGTTGTAGCTGATACAATTTCTACTACTTTTGAGGAAGCCAATTCTTTTGTAACAACAGTCTGGTCTTTTTCTGTTGTGCCATATGAAATTGTCTCTTTGGGCGCCTTGAAGAAATCACTTGAATCAGTTATTGGGGGTGGAGCAGTAGCTTGAGGCCTTTCTAGTCTCCATCTTCTTTGATCCCTTTTATGTTCTGGTCGTCGGTCAACTGACTCTGAGCTGTTATGGTGCAAAAATGGTCTTGAAGTTATAGAGGACTTCCTTCGTGGTCCTACTGCAGGAATATCATCGATATGAGAAATTACATCGCTCTCTTTGGAATCATTTGCGTCTGGCGATTCAGTTGCATTTAGAGACTTGCTATTTTCCAGGTCAGATTTGGAGTCTATACCCAGCAGCTCACTTTCTGCTACCTTGGTGCTCAATATATTGACTGTTGTATTCTGTCGTCCTTCACTATTTACATTAGAAAACCTTGTTGGTGGTCTTATTCTTACCCTTCTGGCTGTTTCAGTTTTATTTGATGTGGTATTAGTTTTCTCTTCAGTAGGAAAGGCTTCCAATGATGTTTTCACATGATCATCCACCAATAATGAAGACTGAGTAGCAATTAGACTTCTAATTGTAGTAGTTTTAATTACTTCATCATCCTCACTAGTACTCACATTCTCCTTTGATCTAGAATCCTTGAATATCTCTTCAACGCTAACCATCATTCTCACTGGAGACCTTTGTAGTGTGGTGACTGGTCTTTTTGTAGTAATAGATGGAAACTTGGGTGTTGAGGAACTTGCTCCAGCAGTCACTGTTGTTGCTGATGGTGATGGTGATGATGGTGTTATTTCTGCCGTTTCTGTTGAAGGTTTTGTAGTTGTGGTTGAAGGGGTTTGCTCAGTTGTTACTTTCTCAGTTTTAGGTTTTTCCGTTGTAGTTGAAGTTGTGGTTGTTCGTCTGTTTATAAATGGTATCCTTTTTTCTGTTTGTACTGGAATTTTTGATGTTGTTGGTGTTGATGATATAGGACTTATGCTTGAAAGAGTTGATAATTCTTCTTCTACGATAGATTTTTCTGTGGTTGGTCTTATAGGTCTCCTTGAGGCTCTACGCCAGGCATTTGGAGACTTTTCTGACACATCCGAAAGGGTAGTCGTGGTAGAAATTGTAGTAGTTGTTGCGGCAGCTGGTGTTGTTGAGCCAAGTCGGGTAAATCTTGGAGGATGAGTTCGCAAAAGAGGTCTTTGTGTTGACGGTGATGGTTTCTCTGTAGTGGGTTTAATAGTGGTGGTTGTTATTGCAACTGTAGAGCTAATTGGAGAGCTGCTTCCAAGTATAGATTTCACAGGCTTAGGGAAAATTGGTGGACGGCGATCCGATGTAGAACTTTGAGATGATGCTTCAGGAGATTTAGTTGTAGCCTCCTCTACTTCAGGCACAGGATTTTCATCTGAAATTGGTGGTGGTGGCAAAGATTCAGTTGTTGTAAGGGGAGAAATAAATTTGGGAGTTGTGGTTGAGCTAGCAGTAGTTGTCGTTGGGATGGTAGTGGTGGTGGAAGCTGTAGATGTTTCTGGTCTGACCGTGGTTGTTGTTGGTCTCTTTGGAAATTTTACAGTATGGTCGAGTTTTTCATCAGACGTCACTGTACTTGTGCTTACTGTTGATGTTGAAGTTGTGGATGTTTCGTTTGTTTCCTCTGTAGTGTGATTGTGAAATTGGGAATCTTTGCTGAGCTCGTTCTTCTTGGCTCTTTTTGTTATATCTTCTTGCTCATCCAAAGTTTCATCATTGAGAGGAGGTAAAGAGTGATTTAATGGTTCAGAACTTGGAATGTGAAGCTTCTGACCAAATCTCTTCAATGAAAAAGGAGCTCCAGTTGTTGTTGTTGTTGTTGTGTCTGTTGATGTTAAGGACTTAGGTTGAACGAGGTCTGATCTACGGAATTGAGGATAACGAACACGTTCTCTATTAGGAGGCCGCCAAGGAGGCCTCCTTACAGGAAGCGGCCTCCGTCCTGTAACAGTACCTATCCGACGTATGAGGACTGAATCTGAAGAGGGAGCGATTCTCAAATCAACATCCTCAGCAGGTTCTAAGGATCCAGACCGAGCAATTCTTGGAAGCGTGATTTGAACGGCTCCTTCCGGAATATACAGAGGGACGATTAAAGTCTCTGCTCCTGTGTATTCCGGCTCTTTTCCAGCAGCCTCCACAATGTCAGAACGGATACCAAAGTCACCCTGTAAGGTTTCTAGAAGAGAGTCATAGTCTGGAGAAGATGGGGCATCAGATTCAGCCAGCCGATTTGTCGTGACAAACTGGCTACCAGGCGACCCTGGGCGACGAACTGCGGATGAACGTAGTCCATAAGTCCAACTCCAGTTATCTGTAAAAGAAAAGTTTGAGTTAAAAATGATATAATATAATTAACCGATAAATAGATAAAAAATATTTTGATAACATATTTTGTTCATTTGATCAAATTTACCACATTTATGGAATTAAGGTGATTTTTTGAAAAAAAAAAATTGCAATTCCACTTGAATATTTCTTATTCTATATCTGAATCCTCCAATCAAACTGAAAACGAAATCAACTATTTCTCATAATTATATATGAAGTTTATTTTCTAAAGCCTTTAGCTTAAGGCAGTATTATCTTACTCGACCTATAGCTGCATCTACTTTTTAGTTTTCTACTTTACCTCAATTCTTACTTCTTTCTTCCATTTCTGTCTAACTTTTTTTAGCATTTACTTCAGAGTGCAACTGTCTGGTTATCCTCCAATTGCATCTCGGCGTAGAATAGTCTCCCAGGCCCCAGCAGTGGACCACTAGGGTTTAAACTTTCAAGGTAATTACCTTAATTTGAGGTAATTTTCATTGTTTAAAGGTAATTCTAAGGTAATTTCGGTTTTACTAGCATAAAATTTAAGGAAATTGGATTTTTTAAGGTAATCTAAGGTAAAAAGCAGCAGCATTCAAGGTAAAGATCACATGACACATGCTCTAGTTTAAACCCTGTGGGCCACATACATAAAAATCATAAAATATCAGTCTATGTATTATCTGGTAAAAAATAATATGAAACGATCGAAACTAAAGAATCAAATTTCAATAGAATTTTAAATACTTTTAGAGACTCCATTCCTAGTCAAATACTTTTTTTTGTCCTGCCCTTCTATGGGTAACAATCTGAACTTGGATTGACCTTTGTAACCTGACCCTCCTTTAGCCCCTTCTCTCTCTTCATCCTCCTTTCCTGGGTCTCGTCATCTCATGGGGGCTATGACTGACTGTCTAAGAGGCCTTGCCCGGACACAAGCTCCGGGAAATCTGCTCACGCAGTCATCTCGGCAAACATTACCCAACGTTAGCTCAAGCCGGAGGAAAACCTTCACCTTGACACAAGCCGTTTGCTAGATATACAGAGGAGACTCACTCCTTTTTTTACTTTAAAGTGGCCTGATTGGTAACGTCTTTGCCTGGTGTTTGCCAGACGGGGGTTCGAGTCCCATTCAGACTCGTAAGTGCCATTAGTGTCTGCAACCTTACCATCCGTGTGAGCTAAGGCTGGGGGTTTGGGGGGAGCCTATAGGTCTATCTGCTGAGTCATCAGCAGCCATTGCCTAGCCCTCCCTGGTCCTAGCTTGGGTGGAGAGGAGGCTTGGGCGCTGATCATATAATATATGGTCAGTCTCTAGGGCCTTGTCCTGATTGCTAGGGCAATGTCGCTGTCCCTTGCCTCTGCCATTCATGAGCGACCTTAAAACCTTTAAATTGCGTGGAATGAATGCGTTGCAACATTGCAGGGAATAACGCAATTATAGTTACTAATTTTTAATGAGCTATTTTCACATTATTTGACTTCCTGGTATTTTAGTTAAAATTTCATCTCAGCCTTTAAAATTAGTTTTTCGAGTTTGATCAAACGATATCTGATCATAGATTGTTTTGGTACAGAAGAATTGGCCATTTAAAAAGGCGATAGGATATAGATAACATAATCAAAAGCCACCGAACAGCAAGAGGTGATATACAATTTATAAAGTGAGTGACAAGTTAGCAAGAGACAAGATTGCTTCTATAAAATATCCACCATATAATAAGAATTGCTTCTATAAAATATGAACAAGTGTCTAGGTATGCACTCTATATACAGTACACACACAAACACACACACACACACACACACACACATATATATATATAATATATATATATATATATATATATATATACAAACACACACACACACACACATATATATATATATATATATATATATATATATATACACACACACACCTTTCCGGTCACGCTCAGCTTTCGGAGAAAGGTGTGTGTGTGCATATCTATCTAAATTTCAGCCTTCATTTTTGACGGGTCGCATACACTAGTATACAAAAAAAAATAAGAGCCAACTACTGCTTTACCTCAATAAGCATAAAAATCATGAATCTTACCGTTGCGAGAGAGAGAGAGAGAGAGAGAGAGAGAGAGAGAGAGAGAGAGAGAGAGAGAGAGAGATCTTTTGGATGCATCGTCCCTGTCCGAATAAAATTAACCGCCAAAATGGATTATCAACAACTAAAGCGCGCATGCGCGCACACACAAATGACTAATACACGTCAAAGGATGAAAAGAAAAGCAAACAAAATCAATTAAAAGATTTCACTAAGCCCCATTATCTAGCTGCCTTAGTAGCCAGTCCTTGAGATCTTTAGAAGGGGGTTGGAGAAGTTACCGAGATTATAAAGAGTGTCACGACTGAGATGGTGGGGACACGTGGTGAGAATGGATGTTGGGGAGGTAGTGAGGAGGGCTTGGGAGGAACCTGTTAGCGGGGAAAAGATCAAGAAGCAGAAAATCAGATGGAAAGATAAGGTGAAGGATGATATGGAGAGAAGAGGTTTGGTGGAAGAGGATGCCTTTGATTTCGAAGGCATTGGGTGTAACTGACTAGTACAGCTTTGCTGATCAGGGCAATACATAAACCCTTTCATTACATTAGGGCATGCCCCCT
>NC_090735.1:122732700-122744459 GCF_036898095.1 Palaemon carinicauda | reverse complement strand
TTTTTTTATTAAACAAACTTTTAATGAAAAATATTATTATTATTATTATTACTATCCCAAGCTACAACCCTAGTTGGAAAAGCAAGATGCTATAAGCCCAGGGGCTCAACAGGGAAAAATAGCCCAGTGAGGAAAGGAAATAAGGAAATAAATAAATGAAGAGAACAAATTAAAATACGACACCTTCACATTTAGATTTACCCACAAAACACGAAACAGAGGAAATTTAGAAATTTATAAAAGGTGAAATGCAAAAGGAAATGGCGAGATTTATAAGAGTCGAGATGCGAAAATTGTTTTATTTTTTATTAAAGAAGCTTTTGATGAAGTATAGCCACCAAGTTCAAATACGACACCTTCACATTTAGATTAACCCACAAAATACGAAACAGAGGAAATTGAGAAATTTATAAGAGGTGAAATGCAAAAGGAAATGGAGAAATTTATAAGTCTCGAATGGATATTTAATTTCTTTAAAAGAAACCTTTAATGCTGTATATCCCCCATTTAGATTTACTCACAAAATAAGAAACCTTTAATGCAATATAGCCTTCAAGATATAATACGACACATTCCCATTTCAAGGAAGTTGATAAAATTGTTGGATTTAACAATAGAAGACACGGAGGAAATGGCGAGATTTATGAGTTGAAAAGCCAAAATTGTTTTTAAAAGAAACTTTTATTGCAGTAAAGGCTACTGAGCCTTCAAGTTATAATACGACGCCATTCCCATTTCAAGGAAGTTGATAACATTGTTGAATTTAACAATAGAAGACACGGAGGAAATGGCGAGATTTATAAGAGTCGAAAAGCAAAAAATGTTTTTAAAAGAAACTTTTCATGCAGTAAAAGGCTACTGAGCCTTAAAGTTAAAATACACCTTCATATTTCAAGTAAGTTGATAAAATTGTTGGATTTAACACAAAACACGAAAGAGGATATGCCGGAATGAAAGTTATAAGAGCCAAAATACAAAACTGTTTTTTAAATGAAACCCTTTAATGCAGTATATCCACAAAGTTGAAATACACCTTCATATTTCAAATAAGTTGATAAAATTGTTGGACTTAACAATAAACACGAAACAGGAATTGGTGAAATTAAGTCAAAATACAAAAAAAAAAAAAAAATAAATAAAAAAAAATAAAAAAATAAACTTTTTATTTTATATAGGACAGGCTACTGAGCATTCAAGTTTAAATATAACACCTTCCCTCAAATAATAAGTTAATAAAATTGTTAAATTTACCCCCCCCCAAAAAAAAAATCAGGTATCTAATGTCGTAGTTTTATAATATACCGTAATATGTAATATGAAATTCTTCCAGTACACTTTCATCTCGTGAATCAAATATATATATATATATATATAATATATATATATATATATATATATATATATATATATATATATATATATATATATATATATATAAACAAGGAGGCTTCCCATATAAGTATATGTATCCATGGTAACAACATTGCATATATATATATATATGAGAGAGAGAGAGAGAGAGAGAGGAAGAGGAGAGAGAGAGGAGAGAGAGAGAGGAGAGAGAGAGAGAGAGAGAGAGAGAGTATGTTCTTACTCGCAGATTCGTTCAGCCATTCGCTCCATTCATATCTAAGAAGTAACGGGTTAATTTCCGTTCCTTTCCTCACGAGGCTATTTTCCCTGTTGGAGCTTTTTGGGCTTATTGCATCTTGCTTTTTCAACTAGGGTTGTAGCTTAGCTAGTAATAAAAATAAAATAATAATATTGATAATGATAATAATAATAATATCAATAACAATAATATTAATAAAAACTCCCGTTCATTTCTTCTTTTTATAAGTTCGGAAATTTTCACCCTTCTTCGTTTCCATATTTACACTACTTATGAATTAAAAAAAAAGTAAAAAAAAAAAAAAAATATATCTATTTTATCTAATTTTTCATGGCCGAAATATTCATAAGCTTCAGTATTTGTTTTCATTCCTTTTGCAAAAAAAAAAAAAATAATAATAATAAAAATAATAATATTAAATAAATCAATACATAAACTAAAACCTTTCTGTATTCTCTCTCTTTTAAAATCATTCACAAAGAAAATCAATAAATAATAAATAACAATAATAAATAAAAAGCTTCAGTATTTGTTTTCATTCATTTTCCAAAAAAAAAATTATAAATACATAAACTAAAACCTCTCTCTCTCTCTCTCTCTCTCTCTCTCTCTCTCTCTCTCTCTCCTCTCTCAATCCTCTCTCTCTCTCTCCTTAAAATTATTCACAAAGAAAATCAATAAATTATAATAAATAATATTAATAATAATTAAATAATAGCAACAACAAAAATGAAAATCTCCAAGAAACAAAGATGCAGTCAGAATGGGGTCACTGTACACCAGTTTGCAACTTTCTCAGGTCATCCTGAAAAACCCGCCTCTAACTCCTTCCTTTCCTACTAAAGCGGTATCCTAAACCAAATCCTACTCACCCTATAAATTTTTCCTTTCAGGGAAGAACATGATTAAATCATTAAAATGTTTAAAGGCCGCTCATGAATGGCAGGGGCAAGGGACAGTAACATTCCTCTTACTAGTAGGATAATACCCTAGGACTGACATATTATTATTAATTGCCAAGCTACAACCCTAATTGGGAAAAGCAGGATGCTATAATCCCAAGGGCCCCAACAGGGAAATTAGCCCAGTGAGGAAAAGGAAATCAGGAAAATCAAAATATTTTAAGGACAGGGACGTTTAAAATAAATATTTCCCCTATATAAACTATAAAAAACTTCAACAAAACACGAGGAAGAGAAATCAGATAGAAATAGTGCGCCCCGAGTGTACCCTCAAGCAAGAGAACTCTAACCCAAGACAACGGAAGACCATAGTACAAAAGGCTGTGGGGCACTACCCAACAATAGAGAACAATGGTTTGATTTCGAGTGGTCCTTCTAGAGGAGCTGCTTACCATACCTAGAGTCTCTTCTGCCCTTACCCAAGAGGAAAGTAGCCACTGAACAACTACAGTGCAGTAGTTAACCCTTTGGGTGAAGAATAATTGTTTGGCAATCTCAGTGTTGTCATGTGTATGAGGATAGAGGAGAATCTGTAAAGAAACATGCCAGACTATTCGATTTATCTGTAGGCAAAGGGGAAAGTGACCCGGTAACCAGAGAGAAGGATCCAATGTAGTACTGTCTTGCCAGTCAAAGGAACCCCATAAACTCTCTAGAGGCAGTATCTCAAACGGGTCGCTGGTGCCCTGGGCAACCTAATATGATCAACTTCCCAGCCTCCTCTTCACCCGAGCTAGGACCAGGGAGGGCCAGGCAAGGGTTGCTGATGGCATTACAGGTAGACCTATAGGCTCCCCCCCCCAACCAAAATTCCCCTCCCAACAGAAATACCATTTAAACTTTTAAAAAAAAAAATTAAAAAAATAAACAGGTATATAATACATAATAAAAAACACAATAAAGACCGGTCACAATACAAAGTGTTATTATTTTATGACTTCAATGTCCTCTATAATTAATATTTTCACATTGATAATGTTACTTGGATATACATACTCCAAATATTTTATAAATTCGTTCATAAGTCTTTTTATAGTTTATATATGAAATACCTGTTTTAATGTTAATGTTTTTTCAATATTTTATTTCAATTGTTCAATACTACTTATATCGTTTATTTCCTTTCCTCATTATGCTATTTTTCCCTGTTGGATCCCTTAGGCTTATAGTATCTTGCTTTTCCAACTAGGGTGTAGCTTAGCAATGATAATAATAATAATAATAATAATAATAATAATAATAATTTTTGTTGATGTTGTTGGTTAATGCTTTGAAAATATTTTATTTTAATTGTTCATTACCTCTTATATCATTTATTTCCTTTCCTCATTGTGCTATTTTTTCCTGTTGGATCCCTTAGGCTTATAGCATCTTGCTTTTCCAACTAAGGTTGTAGCTTAGCAAGTAGTAATAATAATAATAATAATAATAATAATAATTTTTGTTGATGTTGTTGTTAATGCTTTGAAAATATTTTATTTTAAACTGTTCATTACTTCTTATATCGTTTATTTCCTTTCCTCATTGGTCTATTTTTCCCTGTTGGAGCCCTTAGGCTTATAGCACCTTGCTTTTCCAACTAAGGCTGTAGCTCAGCAAGTAATAATAATAATAATAATAATAATACATAATGATAATAATAAAATAATACATCAGCAAAGATAGTATTCTAAAATTGCAAAATTTCAAACGAGCATTTCTCGTCATTTTGGATTTTACCCGCTCGGCTCCTGGAAAAACTTATTGCATTTCCTTTCCTCACTGGGCTATTTTTCCCTGTTGGAGCCCCCTGGGCTTATAGCATCTTGCTTTTCCAACTAGGGTTGTAGCTTGGATAAATAATAAATAATAATAATAATAATAATAAACGCTTCTATTAGCTCCCACACAACCAAAACGAAAATGCTACTAGTTCGAAAGGCACTTTTAAATTCAGTGACGCAAACGCCCTAGGAAAACACTCCGTAGAATGCAAATAAGAAACATGTAATAGCCAGACCATACTTAACAAAACCGATGCATGCCCTTAAAGTAGGCTAAGTATATGTTTGGCAGGTTAGCTAAACCGAACATGCATGCATTTACGCATGACTGCATTCTTGCATGCTTTTGCTTTCTGGGATCCCACCGTGAGATTCAACCCGGGTTCAGAATAAATTTCTCTCTGAGAAATATCAAATTATAATTAGATCGTATTGGGGATACCTTAACGTGGTGAAAGGCGTTGTATATCGCCACGATCTTGCTGCACTAGTCAGGGACACCCATACTATGTTGGTTTGCTGTAAGCGATCAGACTATACTCTCCCACCACTACCAATCCGCACTAGCTAGTGATGAAAACTGGCTAAACCCCAGAGGCGACAAAGGACATAACTGAGGCCTTTGTCCTGCAGTGTACTAGAAAAAGATACATTTGTTCTATAATTTAATCAGGTCGCCACGATTAGCGAGGCTGTACTAGTCAGGGGCACCCATACTATGTTGGTTTGCTATAAGCGATCAGACTATACTCTCCCACCCCTACTAATCCACACTAGCTAGTGATGAAAACTGGCTAAACTCCAGACGTGACAAAGGACATACCTGAGTCCCTTTGTTCAGCAGTGTACTAGAAAAAGATACATTTCTTCTTGTTGTTCTGATAATTTTCTCAATCGCCACGATCAGCGAAGCTGTACTAGTCAGGGACACCCATACTATGTTGGTTTGCTGTGAGAGATCAGACTATACCTCTCCCACCCCTACTAATCCGTACTAGCTAGTGATGAAAACTGGCTAAACCCCAGAGGCGACAAAGGACATAACTGAGGCCTCTGTCCTGCAGTGTACTAGAAAAAGATACATTTTGTTCCTGTTGTTCTGATAATTTTGTCAATCGCCACGACTAGCGAAGCTGTACTAGTCAGGGACACCCATACTATGTTGGTTTGCTGTGAGAGATTAGACTAAACTCTCCCACCACTACCAATCCACACTAGCTAGCATGGTGATGACAACTAGCAGAACCTATGACATGCCTGAGGCCTTTGTCCTGCAGTGTACTAGAATAGATGCATTTGTTCTTATTGATGTGATAAGTTTATCTTCTTAAAATTAAACTCTCAACAAACGATAACACAGCACACTCCAGCCGAGACTAGACCCAGTATAACTGAGACTAGGTCAACATTGCTGTTCCAGAGTTCGGATCACGAATCAATCATGTCGTGAGTCTCTCTCTGAAACTGCATTGCTGTAGGCTGTGCCCTTAACATTATTACTGAGAGAGAGAGAGAGAGGAGAGAGAGAGGAGAGAGAGAGAGAGAGAGAGAGACTCAAACTGACATTGCAGTAAGCTCTAACAAGTTACTGAGAGAGAGAGAGAGAGAGAGAGAGACTCAAACTGACATTGCAGGAATGCCCTAATAAGTTACAGAGAGAGAGAGAGAGAGAGAGAGGAGAGAGGAGAGAAGAGAGAGAGAGAGAGACTCAAACTGACATTGCAGAATGCCCTAATAAGTTACAGAGAGAGAGAGAGAGAGAGAGAGGAGAGAGAGAGAGAGGACTCAAACTGATAATGTATGCTCTAACAAGTTACTGTGAGAGAGAGAGAGAGAGAGAGAGAGAGAGGAGAGAGAGAGGAGAGAGAGAGGAGAGAGAGACCTCAAACTGACAATGTATGCTCAAACAAGTTACTGAGAGAGAGAGAGAGAGAGAGAGAGAGAGAGAGGAAAGAGAGAGAGAGACTCAAACTGACAATGTATGCTCAAACAAGTTACTGAGAGAGAGAGAGAGAGAGAGAGAGAGAGAGAGAGAGAGAGAGAGACTCAAACTGACAATGTATGTTCTAACAAGTAACTGAGAGAGAGAGAGAGAGAAGAGAGAGAGGAGAGAGAGAGGAGAGAGAGAGAGAGAGAGAGACTGCATTGCCGTATGCCCTAACAAGTTACTGAGAGAGAGAGAGAGAGAGGAGAGAGAGAGGAGAGAGAGGAGAGAGGGAGGAAGAGAGAGAGAGAGAGATGGAAAACACAAAACCGTAACATAACATTCACTGTAACCAAAGTCACTAGGCGAATCAAAACATATTATGTCATTATGCAATACGATCATCTTCCCATGCACACATCTACACTAATTTCGGTCTATTGTATGCGAGCAGAGACCAATAGAGTACTGTTATACATCTAATTACAAAAAGTAATTACATGGTTCCTCTTTGAAAGTTTAAATCGCAATATATATACTTAATTGCGATACGATCATTAAAATCAGGTATATTAGTAGAAGCAACAAAATGTATGTGATGAGTTGATATAAGCTGACCATAGTGGATTCGACCGTTACAATATTATTGAGTTAGGAGGAGTAAGTACCTGAATCCATAGCTGAGCATTAAATTCAAATTCTATGGGGTTTTATGAATTAAACTCAAAATCTATGAGTGTTTTAGGAATCAAACTCAAATTATATGACTGTTTGTGAATTAAACTCAAATTCTATAAGTTTTTTTTTTATGAATTAGACCGAAATTCTATGATTTTTATGAATTAAAATCAAATTATATTGGTTTTTTATGAATATTAAACTCAAATTCAATTATTTTTTATGAATTAAACTCAAATTCTATAAGTTTTTTCAAGAATTAAAATCAAATTCTATGGGTTTTTTCATTAATTAAACTCAAATTCCTATGGTTTTTACGTGAATTCAACTGAAATTCTATGTGTTTTATATGAATTAAATTAAACATTCTATAAGTTTCTATGAATTGAACTCAAATTTTAAGGGTTTTCTATTAATTAAACTCAAATTTTATTGTTTTTATGAATTAAAGTCATATGCTATGTTTCTTTAAGAGGATAAGGGTTAAAAATAGTTATGCATTGGAGAGAAAAAAAAAGACCATACTTAAACCTGTGCAATAAATGAGGGAAACCAGGAGGAAAGTGGGAAAATGCCTATTCAAGAAACTCCCCAACAACAACAAATCATCCTATAGTCAATTCTTTTTAGTGAGGCAGATTTGCACCGACTCGCAGGGGTGCCCTTTTAGCTCGGAAAAGTTTCCTGCTCGCTGATTGGTTGGACAAGATCATTCTAACCAATCAGCGATCAGGAAACTTTTCCGAGCTAAAAGGGCACCGCTGCGAGTCAGTGCAAAAGCGCCTCATTAAAAAAAAATTGAGTATAGTGGCGTACATTCGTTTGCAAGATCATCCTAAATATTATAGGTAGGCCTATTTGTAATATCAGGAAGCCTATGCGTCAGCTTAAAGGGGTATTTTATTATTATTATTATTACTTGCTAAGCTACAACCCTAGTTGGAAAAACAGGATGCTATAAGCCCAGGGGCCCCAACAGGGAAAAATAGCCCAGTGAGGAAAGGAAAAAAGGAAACATTTTAAGAACAGTAACATTAAAACATATATTTCTTATATAAACTATCACAGTGTTGTCAGATGTATGAGGACAGAGGAGAATCTGTAAAAGATAGGCAAGACTAATCGTGTAGGCTATGTGTCGGCAAAGGGAAAGAGAACCGTAACCAGAGAGAAGAATCCTTAAGAACATTAACATTAAAACATATATTTCTTATATAAACTATCACAGTGTTGTCAGATGTATGAGGACAGAGGAGAATCTGTAAAGAATAGGCAAGACTAATCAGTGTATGTGTCGGCTAAGGGAAAGGGAACCGTAACCCAGAAAGAAGAATCTAACGCAGTACTGTCTTACCAGTCAAAGGATACCATAACTCCCATAACTCTCCACAGGATTTAAAATTTGTTCCATAAAACTGCGAAAAATAAATAACGAAGATAACGTTCTTATTAATGATTCTTGGCTTAGATAAGTCTTATTCTGCTATTTTTTTTCTATTTCATTGTTAATTGAATTTGATATCTTACACCTAAAATTACCTAATCAATTGTTCCTTATTCATGAAGTTTCTATTCGTTATGAATCCAATACCAGGAACATAAAATAAACTTATTAACGAGAGATATCCATGGAGTAGGCCTAGTCATAAGATTTCACATACCATATCTCCATACATTAGTTTTAGCTATCAAAAGTTATTCACAAACCCCTATCGTTATAGAAACTATTAATAAATTTGCGACTAATATAACATAAAATAGCAAGACATTAACACCAATTGATAAATTGAAGGCTAACATGTAATATCAGCCTAAAAACAGGCTTTGGACTCAACGTTGACTTGGTAATATTAGTTTCACTATATTACTCACTTAATTTATTCTCATAATATTATTCCAAACAATTTCCAATTATCATTATTACAATAAAAATGCAATTTTGGAAAATCAGAATGCTAAAAACCCGAATGTTCCACATGAAAAACAAAAGGAAATTATGAACTATAAAAGATTTAACAAAATAACAATGTAGGAGAGGATAGTATTGATGGTTTTAATATATATATATATATATATATATATATATATATATATATATATATATATATATATATATATATACATATATCTATATATATACATATATCTATATATATACATATATCTATATATATACATATATCTATATATATACATATATCTATATATATACATATATCTATATATATATACATATATCTATATATATACATATATCTATATATTATATACATATATATATATATATATATATATATATAATATATATATATATATATATAGATATATATATAAATGTAGATAAAACGTGAATAAAAACAGGAGTAAATATACTCGAGTATAACCCTAAGCAGGGGAACTAGGCCTAAGCCAGTATGTTAACATTAGCAAGCCACGGTACAGAGGCAATGATTATGGCACTATCCCATTGATTTCCCTGTATACGCAACCAGTCAAAATTCACTGGCTGACTATCTAGATGGATATGCACACACACAAGTAGAGATTCAACCCCTCCCCCTTTCCTAACTACATCACGGCAGTTTGGATAATTTGTGGGAGATTGTGCATTCCGAGTGTACATCTCGTAGTACCCCACTCTCATCAGGGTATGGCTACTTTCCCTCCCCCTAAACCCCTTACCCGAATAGGCCTATATAACTCGAAATCTGGCGTACATTCAAATAGGCCTAGGTTCCGTTGCCCCCGTTAAACCCTATTTCAAATAAATAAAAAAATTAAAATTAACTTAATTCACATAAAGAAAATTAAAATTAACTTAATTTACATAAAGAAAATTAAAATTAACTTAATTCACATAAAGAAAATTATCGAAATCTCACCCTGTAATACAATACAAGATTACCATTCCAAAAAGAAACCATGAATGGGGGGAGGGAAGAAATCTACCAGCTATACGATAACTTATAATTAATTATCAATTAAATAGTAATTAACATTATTAATTTATAATTTACCTGTCACTGCAAATATCCAAAACACGACGATATAAATATGTTTACTCCAAGGGCCTTTTGGTCCGGCCATGGCGAGGATGACTTCGTTAGATTCTCACAAAAATACTCTGTATCTTTCATAATTTTCGCTCCTGCAACCACGTCACATAATACAGGCACTTTTATAAACCACAAAAGACTTTCATTTAATATTTCAGGATTCACAATCACTGTAATAAACACCGTTTCAGATAATTACTCCTTGATTTATACAATTATAAAAAATCCGATGTTCAGAGAGCGATGCCGCACACGACTTTCCTTCAAGAGACTCTCCTCGCTACTGACGTCACGAAGTTCTCGAGCCCCTCTGCTACTCAGTGTTGCCAGATGGGTTAGTGTAAAAATCCCTAAAACTCGTGATAAAAAAATCCCCAAAACCACCCAAAAATCCCCATTTCCAAAAATATATTTTCTTTTAATACAGAAATTACTCACTATGCTTCATGTAATTGTAAATAAAACTAATTGCAACAATATAGAGGTTTACTCATCTCTATTTCTTCGTCATAGATATGTGTACAGAGTATCGTCACCAGTCATCCAAAATCCCCAAATCTAAGGATAAATTCCCAATTGTAGGGATAAGTCTCCAAATCTAGGGATAAATACCCATATCTGGCAACCCTGCTGCTACTGCCAGTGCATAACCCAGGGTTACCAGATTGGCCATTTTCGGGCGAAAAATCCCCAAATTTGCCTTTTTTTCCGTGCGAGATACCTAAATTTGGCCTTTTTGAAATTGGTTAGCCTTAAATTATATATTTTCGGCCTTTTTTTTACTATTAGGTTGGCCTTTTAAAGCGGCAGTTGATCAGACGTTGGCCTTTTCTCATTTGGAAAACCTGGCAACTCTGGCATAACCTACTAAGCAGGTTGAGTTGCCAGTTTGCCACTTTATTTGTTATTATTATTATCATTATTATTATTGTTGTTATAACTAGCTAAGCTACAACCATAGTTAAAAAAGCAAGATGTTATAAACCAAAGGGCTCCAACAGGGAAAATAGCCCAGTGAGGAAAGGAAATAAGGAAATAACTAAATTACAAGAGAAGTAATGAACAATTACATTGTTGCCACCTCGCATTTTAATACATAAAAAGTCCTGTATAGGAAAACTTACCTCTAGAAAGTTATGGAAGTGGGAAAAATACCTTTCGTAATATGTAGTGTCAAGGAATTGAGCTTTCCCGCTCAAGCAGGCTTCTTAAACTTTTCTAAAATAAGTTTTGAATTAGGATTTCCTTTTACTCCATAAGTATTGTGTTTCGTTTATTGCATTTACTGCTTTTCAATGACACTTTTTTTCAAAGTTATTTTGATTCACATCAGGAGGAGATGCATGCAAAGAAGAATTTAAATTCACATCGCCAGCCCCTTCTGAAACGACTAAAAAATAGGCTGATTCTTAGATTTATACAAAAAAAGTCAATATAAATATTTAATTAAATCTGTTCACTGCAACCGTTGATTAAATACAATGGAAAATAGGCCTATTATTTGAGCTCCACACACAACTTACTAGCCAAGACAAATTTCAATTTAATAGAAACGGAAATTTCATCCAAAAAATTCACTAGAACATTTCGGATAGTGCATCGTACATAATTAATTGTTGATTTTCATGCTCTATCTGTAAAATATTTATTCACTTTTCAAGAAAAATAACCAGATAATCATTGTCTTTTATGTTGTTCCCATCAACGTTACAGATAGGCCTATAATTATCATTTAAGTATGAGAAAAAAGGTGAAAATAATATA
>NC_090735.1:122707700-122715200 GCF_036898095.1 Palaemon carinicauda | reverse complement strand
CTCTCTCTCTCTCTCTCTCTTACAGTAACACGGTACACGAAGATCATAAAAAACTCTCTAAACGTTTGACTAATTCACTCTACCAAGAGCAAATGAAGCTCTGCGTGTGGATTGAAAAATATTTGAGATATCAAAAATCCGCGTAATTCCTTGTAACTCTCTCTCTCTCTCTCTCTCTCTCTCTCTCTCTCTCTCTCTCTCTCTCTCTCTCTCTCTCTCTCTCTCTCTCTCTCTTTAAAAATTGCAATGCAAGTAAAAATCTCTCTCCCAAAGAGCAAAAGGAGTCTCCGCGGATGGGCTAAAAAGTCTTTGTGACATTATAACTCTCTATCTCTCTCTCTCTCTCTCTCTCTCTCTCTCTCTCTCTCTCTCTCTCTCTCTCTCTCTCTCTCTCTCTCTCTCTCTCTATGTCTGTGCTACATTTATCCTCCTTGTTACGAGACTAACAATAATTCATTTATGTCAAAAACTAAGCAAACAATAAAAGTGCATACAGAGCAGTCTTTCCCAATGTGGTCTAGGGAAGACTGTAGTTCAGGTGTGAAAAGCATATCTTCTATGACGGGCGCCGTGAAGATCCAGGCGTCGTTGTAGTCGAGAGCTGCAATGGAGAAATTGAAGGCCAAGCATTCAGGGTTGCAAAGGGAGGTATCGCAAGTCAGAACTTCGTATATTATCACCGAGTCCGTTCTGCGGAAGAATCGTCGGATGTATCATCGTCGCAAAGATTCCGGGCGAAATAAGTCCCACCCTTTGATGAAGTCATGGCCAATCACGTTGTTCCACGTTGAAATAAGTCCCACCCCTTGATGACGTCATGGACAATCACGTTGTTCCACGTTAGTAGCGGTTACAATACCAGGATGTGAACGCAAGAGCCCGCCGTGTCGTGCATAAGGCCTGGCGTTCTTAAACGAATGATTGAATGATCCCTTTACAAATTTCAAACTATACTAACTTATAATTTAAGGGGATGTCTTGTGATTGCTGTGGGAGACAATATGATTGGCTATGACGTCATCAAATGGGAGGGGCTTATTTTGCCCGGAATATCTGCAGTGATTATAGTTAGATTTTTTTTAATTTTTGCATCTATACTCTACATCTTGAAGATATTTTAGTAATTCTCTTGTATTTATAAGCAAGGGTAAGAGGCGCATGGTAAGACATAATACTGTATTATATACAGTGGCATCCTCGTTGGGAGAGACTCACGTTATTGGACCTTTGGTGACCCAGCTTTTCATCCTGACGTATTCCGAGCTCATGTTGACCATTGCCACCTTGAAGCTGTCTATAGTTTGGTTTAACTGTGGAGAATAAGTAAGTATTAATAATAATAATAATAATAGTAATAATATTATGAAACCTGATACGGCAACAAAAAGTGATACCATATCCAACTGTCCATGCATCCTGTTTACTTGTTCGCAGAGTAAATGTTGACTGACATTCCCTCTTTTCATGGTTACTGGTAACAGTTTTGTTCGACGAACAAATTGCCCTGTCATCTGGGAGGTCCCTTATTGATTTTTATACTCTTTTATTGTGAGTTCTTATCTGTTCAGTTTCCTCCATTATTATTATTATTATTATTATTATTATTATTATTATTATTATTATTATCATTATTATTATCATTATTATTATTATTATCATTATTATTATTACTATTATTATTATTATTATTATTATTATTATTATTATTATCATTATTATTATTATTATTATTACAAGGTAAGCTACAACTACTACTTGGAAAAGCAAGATGCCATAAGCTCAATGGTTCCATCAGGAAAAAATAGCCCAGTGAGGGAGTGAAACAAGAAAGTAAACAAACTTCAAGAGAAGCAATTAACAATGAAAATAAAATATTTTAATAGTAACAGCATTAGATTGGATCTTCCATATATAAGCTATAAAAACTTAAAAAAAGGAAGAAGAGAAATTTGAAGCCCACATCAAACCATTTTGATGTGGTAACAGTTTTGTTCGATTACTCTCTCGTCTGGAATGTCGTTAGTGTAACTTACTTGTGAACTTTCATTAGAAGGGGCCAGCGTTCGATCCCAAGTATGAGGTAGAAATTTATTTCTATTTGAACACGATGCTGTGTTGATATTTATCCATATTGACTCATTAGGGGTAATTTGAATGAATTACTACCAATTATGTCACGTGGTGGGCCGGGAAGTCGGGGAAAACTCGCTGGTAAGAGACTGATGTCTCGCCAGGTAAATACTGAACTGCTTGGTAGCAGTTAGGTTCCGACTTTTTTTATGGCCTCGCGTGGCATGGTTGGTTTCGACCTGGCCTTTCATTTGAAGGGGCCAGCGTTCGATCCCAAGTATGAGGTAGAAATTTATTTATACTTACAATAGTTTTATCAGTGGACGCGCCCTCAATAGACGCCAAGTAGGTTGTTTGTTCGTCTTCAGGAGATGGAGGATTCACTGTGGTCACAGGGAATGGGGTTGTCGTGGGCTCGAAAACTAGAAACAAATGAAAAATGGCATTGAATTATCGACTAATTATTCTCAATTGTCTCCTTCAAAAGATAATTTATGAATGTTTTTTTTTTATTTTTTATTTACTAGATGCAATTTCTTTAGAATATGGAGGAGAAAGATCTCACAGTGGAGGATATTAGACAGAAGAAATTGGAAACGGCTTTCAAGAAATAGCGACCCTGCATAGCGGGTTATTATTATTATTATTATTATTATTAGCTAACCTACAACCACTGCAGGACAAAGGCCTCAGGCATGTCCTTAGTTATTATTATTATTATTATTATTATTATTATTATTATTATTATTATTATTATTAGCTAATCTACAACCACTGCAGGACAAAGGCCACAGACATGTCCTTAGGCATTATTATTGTTATTAGTAGCCAAGCTACAACCCTAGTTGGAAAAGCAAGAAGGGCCCCAACGGAGAAAATAATAATAATAATAATAATAATAATAATAATAATAATAATAATAATAATAATAATAATAATAACCAAAGACAAAATCATTTATGTATGTGGCGTTTTTTAATATCCTATTCAACACCATAACCAAATGATCGGTTTTCAGGAATGCAGTTCAAAGCATCTGAATAAAGATAATTCCAACGCCTTCTCGTACCTGAGGTTGTGTAAGAGATGTTGAACCCAGAAGCGTTGAACTTCGTAACCGTGGAAGTGAAATAAACGTGGCTTGTCCCTCCCAGCGTGACCACTTTCTTCAGATCCTCGGGTTCCCGGATGCCGTAGAACATGTTGTCGTTTCCCTGGAGAAGGTCCTCGCCTGAAATGAGTGAGTAAAGTCACAGAGGCGTGCTTTAAAGCAGCGTCCAGTAATATTATCCTGGCATGAATGGTAAAAGAACTTGTGGAGATAGAGAAGGATGGGGTTAGCTTGCTGTAAGCGGAGTCGTGAAGCAGGTGTCTGCGAGTGTGTGTGTGTGTGTGCTGCACCGTCCAGCAATTTCAGGATGACAGGAATGGCAGAATAACTTATGAATATATAAAATATAGGAGAGAGAGAGAGAGAGAGAGAGAGAGAGAGAGAGAGAGGAGGAGAGAGAGAGAGAGAGAAGAGAGAGAGAGAGAGAGAGAACCCTCTGCCTTCCAGTGGTGGCATGGTTCCCTTGGAGACCTCTCTCTCGCTGCTAGATCAACGGTAGTTATACAAGGTTACGAGAGAGAGAGAGAGAGAGAGAGAGAGAGAGAGAGAGAGAGAGAGAGAGAGAGAGAGAGAGAGAGAGAGAGAGAGAGAGAGAGAGAGAGAGAGAGAGAGAGAGAGAAGCATAGTAGGTGTGTGTGTGTGTGTGTGTGTGCTGCACCGTCTAGCAATCTCAGGATGACATGAATGGCAGAAGAACTTATGATAGAGATTTTATGGGGTTAACTTGTTGTAAAGTAAGCCGCGAATGTCGTGAAGCATAGCAGATTTGTGTGTGTGTGTGTGTGTGTGTGTGTATGTGTGTGTGTGCTCGATAACACTAATCTACTTTAGCATGTAATTTCCTAGTAAGTTACATTGAGCACTTGAAGGTAATGAAGGTTCAATAAACTACTATTATGGATTAGTTTTGGTACTTGAAGTTAGGACTAAGAAAAAATAACTTAAAGTAATAGTTTCAATATTGGTGACGAGGCTAGGCCTACCATTACTTTCACGATGCCATTTCCTTAAAAAAGGCATCCTTTGATCTTTAGCCTCACCATGGCTCTATAAAAAAATATAGATAGAGTACAATAAAAGTATTTTTTATCTAGAAGTGGGGAGATTGAAAATTCTAGACCCATTAGCTATCCTGGTGTTCCCAACTCATCAAACATTAATTTGGAATAAGAAAAACACCTAACCTATTCTTCAAACATTAATTTGGAATAAAAAAAAACTCATAGCCTATTCTTCAAACATTAATTTGGAATAAGAAAAACACATAACCTATTCTTCAATCATTAATTTGCAATAAGAAAAACACATAACCTATTCTTCAAACAATAATTTGGAATAAGAAAAACAGAACCTATTCTTCAAACATTAATTTGGAATAAGAAAAACACATAACCTACTCTTCAAACATTAATTTAGAATGAGAAAAAACAGAACCTATTCTTCAAACATTAATTTGGCATAAGAAAAACAGAACCTATTCTTCAAATATCAATTTGGAATAAGAAAAACACATAACCTATTCTTCAAACATTAATTTGGAATAAGAAAAACACACAACCTATTCTTCAAATATTAATTTGGAATAAGAAAAACTCATAACCTATTCTTCAAATATTAATTTGGAATAATAAAAACACATAACCTATTCTTCAAACATTAATTTAGAATAAAAAAACACACCACCTACGCTTCAAACATTAATTTGGAATAAGAAAAACACATGAGTTATTCTTCGAACATTAATTTGGAATAAGAAAAACTCATAACCTATTCTATAAACATTAATTTGGAATAAGAAAAACACATAACCTCTTCTTCAAATACTAATATTTGGAATAAGAAAAACACAACCTATTCTTCAAACATTAATTTGGAATAAGAAAAAACAGAACCTACTTTTCAAATATTAATTTGGAATAAGAAAAACCCAACCTATTCTTCAAACATTAATTTGGAATAAGAAAAACACATAACCTATTCTTCAAACATTAATTTGGAATAAGAAAAACACATAACCTACTCTTCAAATATTAATTTGGAATAAGAAAAACACATGACCTATTCTTCAAACATTAATTTGGAATAAGAAAAACACACAACCTATTCTATAAACATTAATTTAGAATAAGAAAAATGCAGAACCTATTCTTCAAACATTAATTTGAAATAAAAAACACATAACCTAATCTTCAAATATTAATTTGGAATAAGAAAAACACATGACCTATTCTTCAAACATTAATTTGGAATAAGAAAAACATATAACTTATTCTTCAAACATTAATTTGGAATAGGAAAAACACACAACCTATTCTTCAAATATTAATTTGGAATAAGAAAAACAGAACCTACTTTTCAAATATTAATATGGAATAAGAAAAAAGAACCTATTCTTCAAACATTAATTTGAGATAAGAAAAACTCATAACCTACTCTTTAAACATTAATTTAGAATAAGAAAAACAGAACCTATTCTTCAAACATTAATTTGGAATAATAAAAACACATAACCTATTCTTAAAACATTAATTTGGATGAAGAAAAACACACACGGATGAATTAAACACACCTGGACCAATAACTAGGAAGTCCCCTTCGGTGAAATTCATCTTGTTGCTACCATGGATGTTGTTCTCAGGTAGACCGAGGTCAAGATACTCGATGGTGAAGTTGAACTCTGACACGGGAATGTCTGGCTGAAGGATCCAAAGGACTTCAGCATTCGGTTTGTAAGAGAACATGCCTGTCTCGTCGGCGGGCGCCGTCAGGTATCCTTCGGTGGCGTTGAGGATCAAAATTTCAGTGGCTGAAAAAAATTTATTTTTTATTTAGTGTTTCATAATAGTAAAATTATGTTTAAATATTAATAATTTAATTAAATTCTAACATAAAAGAAGAAAAACTCTACAGATAAACATTTTGAAAAGAAAATTTTGCCAAAATATCAGTGGCTGAAAAAGATTAATTTTTTATTTAGTGTTTCTTAATAATCAAATTATGTTTTAATAGTAATAATTTAATTATATTCTAACATAAAAGAAGAAAAACTCTACCGATAAACATTTTGAAAAGAATATTTTGCCGAAAATTTTAATGTTTGTGGATGACTCGAATGACAGCCATGACTCAGACTCGAGTCACATTATTTTTTTTTATTTAGTGTTTCATAATAATCAAATTATGTTTTAAGATTAATAATTTAATTATATTTAAAAAAAAGTAAAAGAAAAATCTAACCGATAAACATTCAGAAAAGAATATTTTACAGACAATTTTAATGTTTGTGGATGATTCGAATGACAGCCATGACTCTGATTCGAGTCACGTGACTAGTCTTTTGTTTACATTTGGGTCTGATGTGTCAATTTCGAATTTCTCCCGAATTTCCTGTATTTTTTAGTGTTTATTAGCTATTTTACGAATTATTAACCCTTGAAACGATGTCGAATAGTGAATGTGAATGTTCTGATGATCCCCAAACCCCGACATCAAGCGGCAGCAGCTTAAATAAGGTGTTTTTCTATCGTAAAACAGCGCAAGTGTCAAGTTGGTAAATTTGTATTGTATTACAGGGTGTGATTTTCGAACAGAAAATATGACTTCCTGTGTTTTTTAGTGTTTATTGGTTATTTTACGAATTGTTAACCCTTGAAACGATGCTGAATAGTGAATGTGAATGTGCTGATGATCCCCAAACCCCGACATCAAGCGGCAGTAGCTTAAATAATGTGTTTTTCTATCGTAAAACAGCGCATGATGCAAGTGTCAAGTTGGTAAATTTGTATTGTATTACAGGGTGTGATTTTCGAACAGAAAATATATGATTTCCTGTCAAGTTTACGTATTCTTCCGGTTCAAATTCTGATATTGATGATAGTGAAATTAATCTAGATGACAAATTGCCTCGTTTAAAGTGTGGAGGAAAGTGTTAACTCATCAGCAAGTTATTGGAACGAGAGCGAAGAAAATATAGCAATGCATAGTGTCTGTACGGAATGTTTAAACTGGAGCATGTTCCAAGTGGCCATGAACCTTAAATGATGCTGCTTTTTACCTTAGATTACCTTAAAACTTTTTCCAATTTCCTTAAATTTTAAGCTAGTAAAATCGAAATTACCGTAGAATTACCTTGAAACCATGAAAATTACCTCAAACTAAGGGAATTACTTTTAAAGTTTAAAGTGGTTTTAAGTTACTGAAACCGAAGTTACCATAGAATTACCTTGAAACCACGAAAATTACCTCAAACTAAGGGAATTTTAAAGTTTAAAGTGGTTTTTAAGTTACTGAAACCGAAGTTACCTTAGAATTACCTTGAA
>NC_090735.1:122685200-122695200 GCF_036898095.1 Palaemon carinicauda | reverse complement strand
ATAGTTCTACCAGCTGAATCATCAGCAGCCATTGACTGGCCCTCCTTGGGGGGGGGGGGGAATTTGGGGCTAATCATTTACATATATGGTCAGTCTCTAGGACAATGTACGATCGTGTGACACACGGTTGGTACATGTGTACCAACCGTGTGTCACACGATCGTACATAAATAATTTTGTATATATCATGCTTGTATCTGCGCTCTTCCCTCGCACTAAAAAGAACCAGAATAAACATGTCTGCGTGTTTCCTCTCTAACATTGTCTGTTTCTCGAACATGAAAATTCCTGTTGCCTTTAGGTTTTGTATAGAAAGGAGAGTGTTCTTTAATAAAGTTACTCAGTTGATTGCATCCTGCCTTTGAGTCATAACCTTTCTCTCGGCCGTCACAACAATGTCACTGTCCCTTGCCTCTGCCATTCATGAGGGGCCTTTAAACCTTTAAACAATGAATAAAACTCCTGTGGGGGTTTGAGTAAACTGTTTAGAAAATAATTATCTATAATAACTTGGAGATTTGTATACTATCCTTGTTGATATGCACAAGAAAAACCAAGACAGATTGCACAAGGAAAACATCACATAGACATTATACTTATCAAGAAAACTCTCAACGCCTTTATGAATTTCATTGGTAAATCAGCTTTAGATAATGGTATGATAACGTAATCAATTCTAGATAATGACGTAATGTCGTGTTCATGC
The DNA here is from genome assembly GCF_036898095.1 of Palaemon carinicauda. Taxonomy (NCBI): domain Eukaryota; kingdom Metazoa; phylum Arthropoda; class Malacostraca; order Decapoda; family Palaemonidae; genus Palaemon; species Palaemon carinicauda. The sequence continues at coordinate 122,694,494 of NC_090735.1, read as the reverse complement.
TGTATGTTCTAGTTTAAAGGTTTAAAGGCCGCTCATGAATGGCAGAGGCAAAGGGACAGTGACATTGCCCTATCAAGCAGTCCAATACCCTAGAGACTGACCATATACACATATGATCAGCCTCCAAGCCCCCTCTCCACCTAAGCCAGGACCAAGGAGGGCCAGGCAATGATTTGAACATGTTACATCTATCTGTCATTACAAATTCGTGTAAGCTACGTTTAAAGGTCGTTCATGAGTGGCAGATGCAAGGGACAGTGACAATGCTCTAGAGACAGACCATATATGCAAGTGACTATAGTCAATTTCTTTTAGCAAGGCAGATTTGCACTGACTCGCAGCGGTGCCCTTTTAGCTCGGAAAAGTTTCCTGATCGCTGATTGGTTGGACAAGATGCCTTGCGCAGCGGTGCCCTTTTAGCTCGGAAAATTTTTCCTGATCGCTGATTGGTTGGACAAGATGCCTTGTGCAGCGGTGCCCTTTTAGCTCGGAAAAGTTTCCTGATCGCTGATTGGTTGGACAAGATGCCTTGCGCAGCGGTGCCCTTTTAGCTCGGAAAAGTTTCCTGATCGCTGATTGGTTAGACTTGGTTGGACAAGATTATTCTAACCAATCAGCGATCAGGAAACTTTTCCGAGCTAAAAGGGCACCGTTGCGGGTCGGTGCATATCTGCCTCGTTAAAAGAAATGGACTATAGTCTCCAAGCCCCCTCTCCACCCAAGATTGGACCAGGAGGGGCCAAGCAATGGCAGGTGATTATTCCCCCTTATCCTTAGCTCACAAGGAAGATAAGTTTGCAGACACTACAAGAAACTATCGAGCTTGAGCGGGAATCGAACCCCAGTGCAATGGATCAACAGGCAGGGACGTTTCCTATAGGCCACCATGACCTTTAGGAGTCAGAATTGAGACAATGCCTGATGAAAAAAAAATTCTGACATCTAGCATTTCATTAAAGATCAATTTATAACTACTATATTTTTTTTTAAAACAACTAATTGTTATTTCTAGATCCATTTGTCCAAACGTTATCTTTTAATAAATAAAATATGATGAAAAAAAAATTCTGACATCTAGCATTTAATAAAAAATCAATATATAACTACTATATTTTCTTTTAAGGACAACTAATTGTTATTTTCTTGATCCATTTGTCCAAACGTTATCTTTCAATAAATAAAGTATGATGAAAAAAAAAATTCTGACATCTAGCATTTCATTAAAGATCAATTTATAACTACTACATTTTTTTTTAAAACAAATAATTGTTATTTTCTTGATCCATTTGTCCAAACGTTATCTTTTAAGAAATAAAGTATGATGAAAAAAAAAAAATTCTGACATCTAGCATTTCATTAAAGATCAATTTATAACTAATATTTTTTTTAAACAACTAATTGTTATTTTCTTGATCCATTTGTCCAAAAGTTATCTTTTAATGAATAAAATAAAAATTCTGACATCTAGCATTTCATAAAAAATCAATATATATATATATTTTTTTTAAACAACTAATTGTTATTTTCTCGATCCATTTGTCCAAACGTTATCTTTTAATAAATAAAGTATTGATGATATCTATGTTACTGAATTCGTTATCTATTGAGACGTCAATATTACTCAAGGGAGATCATGTTTGATAGGAGTTAAGAGAATTTTTTATTCATAATGATAAAGAGAATTTTTTATTTATAATGATAAAGAGAATTTTTTATTTATAATGATAAAGAGAATTTTTTATTCATAATGATAAAGAGAATTATTTATTTATAATGATAAAGAGAATTTTTTATTTCTAATGATAAAGAGAATTTTTTATTTATAATGATAAAGAGAATTTTTTATTCATAATGATAATAATTTGAGTTGTGTTGCCAACTCCATTATTCAATCTTTTATTATAACGTGTTATCTCAATTGTTAGTTTTAAGAAGGATAAATAGTTTTTGATTAATATTTTCATTGCTAATATTATAGAAAGACAAACGGACGGGAGTGCAAGGACGTGTCTGAGGCCTTCGTCCTGCAGTGGACTAGTTATGGCTGATGATGATGCTGATGATAATGATGATGATAATGATGACTTATGACCATCATTATTTCTTGCTTGAGGGTTGATGATAATGATGACTTTTATGATCATCATTATTTCTTGCTTGAGGGTACACACGGGCACACTGTTCTATCTCATTTCTCTTCCTCTTGTTTTGTTGGAAGTTTTTATAGTTCATTTAAGAAATGCTTATTTTAATGTTGTTACTGCTCTTACGATATTTCATTTTTCCTTGTTTCCTTTTCTCACTGGGCTATTTTCCCCATTGGAGCCCCTTGGCTGATAGCATCCTGATTTTCCAACTAGGGTTGTACCTTAGTGAGTAATAATAATAATAATAATAATAATAATAATGCCCCTAGGCTTATAGCATCCTGATTTTCCAACTAGGTTTGTAGCTTAGTGAGTAATGATAATAATAATAATAATAATAATAATAATGATGATAATAATGATAATAATAATAATAATAATAATAATAATAATAATAATAATGCCCCTAGGCTTATAGCATCCTGATTTTCCAACTAGGTTTGTAGCTTAGTGAGTAATAATAATAATAATAATAATAATAATAATAATAATAATAATCATCATCATTATTATTATCATTATAATTCTTAATTAAGAGACAATGGTGCAATTGATTTTCAAATAAATGGAAAAATATGTAAAATAAACTTTAATTTTTGTTAGGAAGAAGTTAAACTATCATGCTTAGTACAAAATTAACCAAATTTAATGTATATAAGCGTTTAGTTGTAAATCTGGTTACGTTGCAATCTTTATCTATCTGACGCATGCGCAGTTAAATGGAAATAATTATTACTCAGATTAATTTTATAGTTTTTATTAACATAAAGGTAATAGAAGTTTCTGTAATAATAGATAGAAACTTTAATACTCTACAACTAAACACAGAATTGAACTTTCTAAATAGTGAACAATATTAAAGTTGGTTTGTTTAGGCTATTTATTTTGATGATGTTACAATTCTTAAAATATTTTATTTTTCCTAATTTCATTTCCTCACTGGGCTATTTTCCCTGTTGGGGCCCCTGGGCTTATAGCATCCTGCTTTTCCAACTAGGGTTCTAGCTTAGCAATTAATAATAATAATAATAATAATAATAATAATAATACAATGTTGATTTTCCTCCTTCTTTGCATTGCGAAGCAATTCCAGTAGGCACTGCTGCTACCTCCGGTCGCTTTGGTGACCACGGAGGTAGCAGCAGTAGGGGATTCAGCATATGAAACTTCATTTGTGGTGGATAACGAGGGAGGTTGGGCTGTGGCATCCTAGCAGTACCAGCTAAACTCGGCTGAATCCCTTGTCAGGCTGGGAGGAGCGGAGAGAGGAAAGGTCCCCTTTTATTCCTTTGTTTGATGACTGCTACAACCCCAAAATTTGGGGAAGTGCCTTGGCAAATAGACAATGTTGATTCTTCTTCTATGCATTCAGCTTTTCACAAAACGTCAAGATGTAGCTACTCATCATGGCGTTTCTTATGAGCTCAAATCCTCACTCTTAAGCCTAATGAGCACCTTCTTCTTTAAGGCTGACCTCTTACTATCTTTCTGAATCCTTAGCTTCTTCGACACTTGTTTCAATAAACGGGACACACTCATGAAAAACGATTTGGCAGTTTTCTTGACAGTCGACAAACTCACCGAAAACCACTTGATCACACTTTTCGCCCAACTGTCCTTTAGGGTTACCTGTGCGTGCTTCATCATGACCGAGATTCGCACCTTCCTCACGTAAGTTTCTATTGCCCCCTTCGTTATCTTGGACGGCGTTTTCTCCAGAAAGGTCAGCAGGATTTTGCGGTTCTTGATGCCTGGGGTGAAGCGGATCGCCACCAAGGCCATCCGTTGTATCACTTCGCTTGGCGTCAGGTGCAGAACTCCCAAGAGAAGTGCTTTGACAGTAGATGACATCATGGTATCAATCTTGTGCCAGAGGGCTTCGATGAATTTTGATAGCACGCGGAAAAAAACTCTGAAGAATGGAAAGGTAAGCTTAAGGTATCGCCTCGGATCGAAAGTGCATTTATTTCCTTCACTCTCCTTGGACTCTGTGTTCTCTGACACTGACGTAACACCTTTCTTTGCCAGGTTCTCAAAGCTCTGCTTTGTTTGGAGACTCCCTTCATCTGCCGAGTAGTCAATGACATATCCTTCTTCGCTATTTGATCTATGGAGTTTCATATTTGCTGTTTGGAAGCGAATGAAAGGATTCATATCATTAGATTCGCCAGGTGTACAACTAGCATTGTTCACAAACGGTTCTGGTGACGATTTTTGATCAGAGCTTGGTACTGAATGAGCGTCAGTGGGATAAGATGGATTTATTTTCATAAATGAAGTTAAAGAACGGAAGGTCAGTTTAAAAACTGCCATTATGCTCAATGGGATTGCAAGAATGATAGATAAAACCTTTGAAAATAACTTGACAGTCCGTGCAAAGAGCTTACTGAGTGCACGGCCTTGTTTAAGATCAGACTGTAGAGCGAATGTTTCAGGTTCTTGTGTCACTGGACCGATGCTTTCATTAGGACTGTTATGAGGTTGAGAATGACCTGCGGAAAAGGCACCACTTTCTGGCGATTTCTTGATCCTTTTAAAAAGTGCATTCACATGAAGTTTTTTAAAGTTTTTTTCCATTTTTCCTCGCGCCTTAAGATACACTTCATTCAACCGTCCTTCAGTGTTGATATTTTCTTCAGAATCTGCTTGAAGTTGCGTCTTGCTTTTAGGATTTACAAACCTTACTGCCGTAATGCAAAACTTCCAACAAATATCAACAAGGAAACATAGAGCTATTTTAAAGATCTTAATTACCGCAATGGGCAATGACAAAACAAGTAAAATGACCAAACAAAATTTCTTGATAACACTGAAAATAATGGTGCATAAAAGCTGGAGTAGATATCTGATACATTTAAGTATGAAAAGTAATATTTTCCCTAACAAAATAAATGGCAGACAAGCAAATCTTATTATAATGAACAACAATAATTTTATAAATGCAAAAAAGATGGCTATAACATTTCTTAAGAAACTAAAAAAAGTGATGAAGCATAAACCTATGAAATGGAGAAGGGCTGAGAAAAATGAAATAATTTTTCTCATCAGGACCTTTGGCTCGAACGTTCGACCTGAGTTCGAATCACGAGAAATACATGCTGTGGTATCTAAAGGATTAATGTCATCTTTGATAATTTCTCGCTCTGATCCCGCTTTCTGTTTCTTGATTAGTCCGAACACATTGAGAGAGTATTTGTATTTCGTCTTCTTGAAGATCTCGTTATTAACTTTTTCGATCTGGTTGTCAAGTCTCAAATCTCCAGGATCGGATGAATCGTCTTGATCGGTGCTCCCTACAGAAACTTTCTTCGACTGAATTGGATTCTTAAATACCACAGCAGAGATTTTCAAGAAAATATGCCTCAAAACATAGGTTGTGTTCAGTGGAATGAAAAGTATGACAGACAGCAGAAAAGAAAAGGCTTCCTGCATCAACGAAATGAAAGATCTGAATGAACTTTTCCTCTGTTTGGAAGCCATTGCCATTGTAACATCAGTATCTCTTATATTGCTTAAACTTTCTGATTCTATGTGGCTTCCTTGGTTCTGGACAGTTTCAAACTCTGTGGACCATTTTACATCTTCTGGCTCAGCAAAATCAGAAGCTGAAATACCTTTATTCAGCTTTTGTCTTCCATCTTTACTCCACTGACGAAGAATTTTCCGCCATTTTGGCTTGCTTTCTTTCAATGAAATCTCTGATTCGTTTATGTTATTGACAGCTTCATTTCCTTGTCGTGGTTCAAACTTTGAAATTCTGTCTCTCCTTTTCTGACAATCAGGATTGATGTCATTAGGCAACTGGTAATCAATTTGTTTCTGTAATTTGGGGTCCTCTTTTGCTTTGTTTTTACATATTCTCGAATATATATTGCCACAACTGTCACTTATGAAAAGAAACGTGGATTTGGTCATAAGAAGAACGTCTCGGGGCAAGTACAAAATAAATCTAATGGAAAGAACCACATAACTTTTGAGAAATATCAACATGTTTCTTAGAAAACCGAAACATTTCCTCAAAGTGTTCTTAGGCATATCTGTTGTACTCTTGGTCCTCTCATTTTCAGCTTCCTGGCTATTCCTAACGCACGCTGGAAATAATTTACAATTAGACACAGTTTCAGGACACTCTTTGCTTCCTTCTATGGTGAAAAATTCTGAAGACAATTCACTGTTTACTGTCATTGCTTTTTGCTCAGTGACCAACTCTTCCCCTCCTCCCTCTGAACGAATTCTTTTCCTTGATTCCCCATGTGATATCAACAGCACATCCTCACAGTTGTTCACTGACTGCAATATTTCTGTCTTTGCATTGGTCGCTTCTTTCACATTTCTTTCACCCGGAATCTGACGATGAGAAGAACTTACAGATGGTGAAAGTCCTGTTGTAGCTGTTTCAATTAATTTTACCTTCTGTTTTGAAGAAAATCTGAAAAATTTATGTTCTTTACATGTTACAGGCCCTTTACAGGCTGTAGGAGATATTTCACCTGAGGATAAGAGTTGATTTTCCACCTGTTCACCGGAAAATCGATCCATTGTAGATGATACATCCAGACTCCGTCTACCCAAACTCAGCTCAGGGTCAAATGAATTGCTTTGCTCCAGGATCAAGTTTCTTTCATGTTTAGGGGGTTTCCTGAGAGTAACTTGTGTCTCATATTCAATGCTTTCTTCTCTCACATTAAGGCTCTTCGCCTCTGAGGATGAATGATCACTACTAAGATATCTAAAGAGCGGTTTACTTGTCTGTTTCTCATACACTTTAGAATCGCTCTCAAACTTCTTCCTAAAGCTGAACAAGTTTACTTTCTTCTCTTTCGTTTCCCCCGGCGATTTCTCCCCCGACTTGTCTTGAAGCAAGTGGTCGTATTCCAGTCCTGTCTTTTCCTCGCTAAATAAATCTAAAACCCCCGATAATCTCACAGATTTTGTCTTTGAATCTCGATTCATTCTGGTTACTTTCACAAACAATACTGAAAACTTTAAATCAATCAATCACAAACAATATGTATTACCAATGTCGTAAAAAATCTTCTTGGATGTCCTATACAGTGATTTTTCTATCTTATTGCTCTGTTTCAGGGGCTAGCGATTGTTCTGGGTATCTGTCCGTCCTGAAAAAAAAAAAAAAAAAAAAAAGATAGCGTTATTATTGTTATCACAGATTGTTAAGAACATTTCAAATTTTTAAATCACCTTGTTAGTTCTAGATTTGATACCCAGTCCCAGTCTCTCTACATACTTAAGTATTAATTGCACAGCTTACTTAGTTCTAGATTTGACACCCGGTCCTAATGTCTCTACATACTTTAGGCACTCGTTGCACGGCTTACTTAGTTCTAGATTTGACACCCAGTGCTGATCTCTCTACATACTTTAGGCACTCGTTGCACGGCTTACTTAGTTCTAGATTTGACACCCAGTGCTGATCTCTCTACATACTTTAGGCACTCGTTGCACGGCTTACTTAGTTCTAGATTTGACACCCAGTGCTGATCTCTCTACATACTTTAGGCACTCGTTGCACGGCTTACTTAGTTCTAGATTTGACACCCAGTGCTGATCTCTCTACATACTTTAGGCACTCGTTGCACGGCTTACTTAGTTCTAGATTAGATACCCAGTCTTAATCTCTCTACATACTTGAGTGCTAGTTGCACAACTTACTTAGTTCTAGATTAGATACCCAGTCTTAATCTCTCTACATACTTGAGTGCTAGTTGCACAACTTACTTAGTTCTAGATTAGATACCCAGTCTTAATCTCTCTACATACTTGAGTGCTAGTTGCACAACTTACTTAGTTCTAGATTAGATACCCAGTCTTAATCTCTCTACATACTTGAGTGCTAGTTGCACAACTTACTTAGTTCTAGATTAGATACCCAGTCTTAATCTCTTTACACACTTTAAGTACTAGATGCACAGCTTACTCAGTTCTAGATTTGACACCCAGTCCTAATCTCTCTACATTCTTCAAGTACTAGTTGCACAGCTTAGTTCTAGATTTGACACCCAGTCTAATCTCTCTACATACTTTAAGTATTAGTTGCACAGCTTACTTAGTTCTAGATTTGACATCCAGTCCTAATCTCTCTACATACTCTAAGTACTAGTTGCACAGCTTACTTAGTTCTAGATTTGACACCCAGTCCTAATCTCTCTACATACTTTAAGTACTAGTTGCACAGCTTACTTAGTTCTAGATTTGACACCCGGTCTTAATCTCTAAACATACTTTAAGTACTAGTTGCACAGCTTACTCAGTTCTAGATTTGACACCCAGTCCTAATCTCTCTACATACTTTAAGTACTAGTTGCACAGCTTACTTAGTTCTAGATTTGACACCCAGCCCTAATCTCTCTACATACTTGAAGCACTAGTTGCACAGCTTACTTCGTTCTAGATTTGACACCCAGTCCTAATCTCTCTACACACTTGAAGCACTAGTTGCACAGCTTACTTCGTTCTAGATTTGACACCCAGTCCTAATCTCTCTACATACTTAAGTACTAGTTGCACAGCTTACTTAGTTCTAGATTTGACACCCAGCCCTAATCTCTCTACATACTTGAAGCACTAGTTGCACAGCTTACTTCTTTCTAGATTTGACACCCAGTCCTAATCTCTCTACACACTTGAAGCACTAGTTGCACAGCTTACTTCGTTCTAGATTTGACACCCAGTCCTAATCTCTCTACACACTTGAAGCACTAGTTGCACAGCTTACTTCTTTCTAGATTTGACACCCAGTCCTAATCTCTCTACACACTTGAAGCACTAGTTGCACAGCTTACTTCGTTCTAGATTTGACACCCAGTCCTAATCTCTCTACACACTTGAAGCACTAGTTGCACAGATTACTTCGTTCTAGATTTGACACCCAGTCCTAATCTCTCTATATACTTTAAGCACTAGTTGCACAGCTTACTCAGTTCTAGATTTGATACCCAGACCTAATCTCTCTACATACTCTTAAGTACTATATGCACAACTTACTTAGTTCTAGAGCTTTCCGAGAAAACGTCATCACAGAGGTCCGTATCATCGTGGCCAGGAGGCTGATTCGAGCGGGGAGTGGAGGGACCGTCTGGCGAATCAACCGAAAAAGCAGCGTTGGGCTGTCCTTCACGAAGCCTCGGGA
>NC_090735.1:122675200-122680200 GCF_036898095.1 Palaemon carinicauda | reverse complement strand
CTGACGCAGAGGCAAAGGACAGTGACATTGCCCTAGCAAGCAAGGCAATGCCCTAGAGACTGACGCAGAGGCAAGGGACAGTGACATTGACATTGCCCTAACAAGCAAGGCAATGCCCTAGAGACTGACGCAGAGGCAAGGGACAGTGACATTGCCATAACAAGCAAGGCAATGCCCTAGAGACTGACGCAGAGGCAAAGGACAGTGACATTGCCCTAGCAAGCAAGGCAATGCCCTAGAGACTGACGCAGAGGCAAGGGACAGTGACATTGCCCTAGCAAGCAGGGCAATGCCCTAGAGACTGACGCAGAGGCAAGGGACAGTGACATTGCCCTAGCAAGCAGGACAATGCCCTAGAGACTGACCATATATGAACAGCGCCCAAGCCTCCTCTCCACCCAAGCTAGGACCAGGGAGGGATGAGTGATTTCGTAAAAATAGAATAATTCCTTAATGCATTTGAAATGAGACGAATAAATGTAAGATAACTCGCTATAGATGACTTACCAGAGAGCAATATGGGAATACCATCCTGCCGTTCGGTAGTGCCGCCCGAATCGAATGCCTTCTCCGTCGAAGGTGAAGTACTCAGCCACCCACAGGATTGGGTAAGGGCTCCCACGCTGCTGGGCGGCCCGGAAGTCTCTTTGAATCTGTCCGGCTGTAAAAATATTAGTGAATGAGGAATCTAATGTTGATACTGGACCGATAACAAAATCAAGAGAGAGAGAGAGAGAGAGAGAGAGAGAGAGAGAGAGAGAGAGAGAGAGAGAGATGAAAATACTAGTGAATGAGGAATCTAATGTTATACGAGGACCGATAACAAAATCAAGAGAGAGAGAGAGAGAGAGAGAGAGAGAGATGAAAATACTAGTGAATGAGGAATCTAATGTTGATACTGGACCTTTAACAAAATCAAGAGAGAGAGAGAGAGTATTTGTTTTAAGGAACATACGTTCTATAAAGATGATGGTATGGAGAGAAGAGGTTTGGTGGAATAGGATGCATTTGATTGAAGGCATTAGAGAGGACGCATTAGGCAGCCGACCCCTTAATTTTAGGGATAACTTTGAGGAAGAAGATTAACATTGTACCTGTCTCTAAGAGTTTCTGTTTTTATGATTTTAACTTAAAAAAAACATTGGTTTTATAAACAAGATTTAAATTTTTATTTATCATAGACTTTTATATATTTGTTTTTATCCTATATTATTATTTTATATTTTATTATGTGCTTTAAAATGATTATTTTCACCTGAATTTAACCAGACTAGGTCTGTAAGATTCGAACTTGACTCATCATTGAACTGGTTAATCTCGTTCCTTTAAATAATAGTAATAATCGTTGAACTGGTTAATCTCGTCCCTTTAAATAATAGTAATAATCGTTGAACTGGTTAATCTCGTCCCTTTAAATAGTAGTAATAATCGTTGAACTGGTTAATCTCTTCCCTTTAAATAATAATAATAATCGTGAAGATAGCATCGACTTAGAAGGGAAAACCAATGAAGGAGGGGTGTAGGATAGAAAGAGCATATTCCTCTCATCGCAGATGAAATATGAAAGATGAATAGGAATAGGAAAAATGATGATAATACGCAAGCATTTATGCGTAAATGGCTGGGTGGGATTCTAACGAAATTTTACCGAAATTCTTCACGTACGTTCATAAAACCAATTTTTTTTTTTTTTTTTTTTTTTTTTTTTTGAAAGCTTACCATAAGGCCCAAATCCGGATCTGCCCTGAGCCCAGGCCCACGTGAATCTCTCGTTGTAGTTGATGGTCTCGCCTGCTAGGGTCGTACTCTCATTCTGCGGTTTACCTGGATAGATTAAAGTTGCTTATTATTATTATTATTATTATTATTATTAGTAGTAGTAGTAGTAGTAGTAGTAGTAGTAGTAGTGGTGGTGGTGTTAGTAGTGATTATGGCGGTAAAATAGAAACAGTTAAGTTTATTCCCATCCTTGCCATATTCCTCTCTTCCTTTCTGTCTCTCTTTGCATTTACATATAACACTTTATTTATGTTTATATAATAGATATGTCATAGTAGCTACCAACTTCAATAACACAATAAGGTCATGGTTGTGGTGGCCTGGTGGTAGCATCCTTGCCTGGTGATCGCCAGACTGGGTTTCGAGTCCTGCTCAAACTAGCTAGTTCCTTTGGATGTTGCAACCTCACTGTCCTTTGTCCTTGTGAGCTAAGGATGGGGCGTTTGGGGGAGTCAATAGGCCTTTCTACCAAGGCATCAGCAGCCACTGCCTGGCCCTCCTTAGTCCTAGCTTGGGTGGAAAGGGGGCTTGGGCGCTGATCATATGTACAGTATATATTGTCAGTCTCTAGGGCATTGTCCTGCTTGATAGGGCAATGTCACTGTCCCTTACCCCTGCCATTCATGAGCGACCTTTAAACCTTTAAATCTTTAAAGGCCGCTCATGAATGGCAGGGGTAAGGGACAGTAACATTCCTCTATCAAGCAGGACAATGCCCTAGAGACTGACCATATATACATATGATCAGCGCCCAAGGCCCCTCTCCACCCAAGCTAGTACCAGGGAGGGCCAGGCAATGGCTATTGATGACTCAGGAGGTAGACGTATAGGCTCTCCCAAACCCCCTATCCTTTGCTTGGTGAGGTTACAGACAATACAAGAAACTAACGAGCTTGAGCGGGACTCGAACCCCAGTCCGGAAGATGACTAGACAGGGATGCTTCCAATAGGCCACCACAATATTAACAAAGAATACTATTATTATTATTATTATTATGATTTTATTATTATTATTATTATGATTTTATTATTATTATTATTATTATTATTATTATGATTTTATTATTATTATTATTATGATTTTATTATTATTATTATTATTATTATTATTATTATTATTATTATTATTATTATTATTATTATGATTTTATTATTATTATTATTATTATGATTTTATTATTATTATTATTATTGTTATTATTATTATTATCATCATCATCATTATTATTATTATTATTATTATTATTATTATTATTAGCTAAGCTACAACCCTACTTGGAAAAGCAAGATGCCATAAGCCCAAGGGCTCCAACATGGAAAAATAGCCTAAAGAGGAAAGGAAATAAGGAAATAAACGATTTGAGAAACAATGAACAATTAGAATAAAACATATATAAAAAACATTAACAATATTAAAATAGATATTTCACATATAAACTATAAAAAGTCTTATATCAGCCTGTTCAACATGAAATTTGATGGAAGTTTGAACTTTTGAACTTTGAAGAATACGTCACTCGCCTTTAAGGGTGATGTTGACAGAACGGAGTCCCAATTTGACTCCTATATCAGCCTCGATGTGATCAGCTGTTCCGGCTTTGTACTGAGTTCGAGTCCGGATGAAGCCCACTTCCCAGTCTTGTCCGAAATTGCATACTGAAAGTAATCGAATTTATATATATATATATATATATATATATATATATATATATATATATATATATATATTATATATATATATTTATATATATAGTATATATATATGTATATAATATATATATATATATATGTATAATATATATATATATATATATATATACATATATATATATATATATATATATATATATATATATATATATATATATATATATATATATATATATATTATATACATATATATATATATATACTGTATATATATATATATGTATGTATATATATATACATATATATATATATATATATATATATATATATATATATATATGTATATATATATATATATATAGCCTATATATAAGTAGTTTTTTTTAGCAGAAACAAAACTGACTATACATTCTGAAAGTAATAGAATTTTAATATATATAAGGAATAGTAGTTTTTATAGGCAGAAGCAACCCTGACTATACATTCTGAAAGTAATAGAATTTTAGTATATATAAAAAAATAATGTTTTTATAGGCAGAAGCAAACCTGACTATACATATTGAAAGTAATAGAATTTTTATATACAAAAAAAATTTCAGTTTTTATAAGCAGAAGCAAACCTGACTATTCATACTGAAAGTAATAGAATTTTTATATTAAAAGAAAATAGTAGTTTTTGTAGATAGCAGCAAACTTGACTATAGTATTCTATTTTTTATTTTATAGTTTATATATACAATTTCTATTTTAATAATTACATACTGAAAGTATATAATTGAATTTATATATATGAAAAATAGTAGTTTTTTATAGGCAGAAGCAAACATGACAAATGTATTCTATCTTATTCTTCTTCTTGTTTTAGATTTTATAGTTTATATATGAAATTTATATTTTAATGTTGTTACTATTCTTAAATTGTTTTATTTTTTAATTGTTTGTTATCTTATGAAAGAGCAATTATATTTGCAACATTCAGTTATCTTATAAAAGAACAATTATATTTACAACATTCAGTAATCTTAGGAAAAGCAATTATATTTAGGCAACATTCAGTTATCTTATGAAAAGCAATTATATTTAGGCAACATTCAGTTATCTTATGAAAGAGCAATTATATTTAGACAACATTCAGTTATCTTCTGAAAGAGCAATTATGTTTACAACATTCAGTTATCTTATAAAAGAGCATTTATATTTACAACATTCAGTTATCTTATAAAAGAGCATTATATTTGCAACATTCAGTTATCTTATGAAAAAGAAATTATATTTACAACATTCAGTTATCTCATGAAAAAGCAATTATATTTACAACATTCAGTTATCTTATGAAAAGCAATTATATTTAGGCAACATTCACTTATCTTATGAAAATGAAATTATATTTACAACATTCAATTATCTTATAAAAGAGCAATTATATTTACAACATTCAGTTATCATATGAAAAAGCAATTATATTTAGACAACATTCAGTTATCTTATGAGAAGCAATTATATTTAGGTAACATTCACATATCTTATGAAAGAACAATTATATTTACAACATTCACTTATCTTATGAAAAG
>NC_090735.1:122625200-122670200 GCF_036898095.1 Palaemon carinicauda | reverse complement strand
AGTTTTACCTTATTCTACTTTAAAGCCAGGACATATGCCAAAAATCAATTCGTATATCAATCAACTTTCCTTACTTCAAAACTGATAAAAATGTAGATAAAGTAAGAGACTTTGATGATTGATAACTACAAAAGTTGGATATATCAAACGAAGCAGATAGGAGCAAATTATTATTATTATCATTATTATTATTATTATTATTATTATTGTTGTTATTATTATTGTTGTTGTTATTGTTATTATTATTATTATTATTATTATTATTACTTGCTAAGCTATAATAATAGTTAGAAAAGCTGAATGCTAAAAATACAGGGGCTCCAACAGGGACAAATAGCCCAGTGAGGAAAGGAAACAAGGAAAAATTAAATATCTTAAGACGAGTAACATTAAAATAAATATTTCATATACAAACTATAAAAACTTCAACGAAATAAGAGGAAGAGAAATAAGATAGAATAGTGTGCCCAAGTGTACCCTCAAGCGAGAGAACTCTAACCCATGACAGTGGAAGACCATGGTACAGAGGCTATGGCACTACCAAAGACCAGAGAACAATGGTTTGATTTTGGAGTGTCCTTCTCCTAGAAGAGCTGCTTACCATAGCTAAGTAGTCTATTCTATATATATATATATATATATATATATATATATATATATATATATATATATATGTGTGTGTGTGTGTGTGTATATGTGTGTGTGTGTGTGTGTATGTGTGTGTTTGTGTGTGTATTTATGTATGCGCACGCGAGTGTGTGTACAGTATAATATAGTAGGTTATACTTCCGAATAAATGTGAAACTAATTATATAGATAACAAACTCGACTTAACGCATTTTGTGAGAGAGAGAGAGAGAGAGAGAGAGAGAGAGAGAGAGAGAGAGAGAGAGAGAGAGAGAGAGAGAGAGAGAGATTATTACTGGTGATAATAAGAGGATAAAATTGTCAGTGCGTTGTACAATAACTATTTTGTCATAACTTCCAGAAGATTAATAGCTACAAAAGGCTACGATTTCTTAGGTTAGGCACAAACTTACAGTTATGGATATTATTATTATTATTATTATTATTATTATTATTATTATTATTATTATTAGGACACTCCAAAATCAAACCATTGTTCTCTAGTCTTGGGTAGTGCCATAGCCTCTGTACCATGGTCTTCCATTGTCTTGTTAGAGTTCTCTTGTTTGAGGTTACACTCGGGCACACTATTCTATCTAATTTCTCTTCCTCTTGTTTTGTTAAAGTTTTTCATAGTTTATATATGAGATATTTATTTTAATGTTACTCGTATTAAGATATTTAATTTTTCCTTGTTTCCTTTCCTCACGGGGCTATTTTCCCTGTTGGAGCCCCTGGGTTTATAGCATTCAGCCTTTCCAACTAGGATTGTAGGTTAGCTAGTAATAATAATAATAATAATAATAATAATGATAATAATTTTCTCCTATCTGCTTCCTTTGATATCAGACTTCTGTCATTACCAATCATCAAAGTCTCTTACTTTATCTACAATTTTATCAGTTTTGAATTAAGGAAAGTTGGTTGATATACGAATTGATTTTTTAGAAATATGTCTTGGCTTTAAAGTAGAATAAGGTAAAACTACATCACAGAAGATATACTTGAAAAGTTGAAAAATGAGGAAAGAAAATAAAAAAATTGTTAGTAATAATGATTACATGTGCTGGAAGAATAAGGAATAATGAAGAGTAGAAACGGAAGAGTGTTACTTGAAAAGTTGAAAAATGAGGAAAGAAAATAAAAAAATGGTTAGAAATAATAATTACATGTGCTGGAAGAATAAGGAATAATGAAGAGTGGAAACAGAAGAGTGTTTCTCAAAAGAGGAAAATTCTTGGCGAAGTTAAGTTAGTTCTACTAACAGTATAATAATGATAGTTTTATGAAAATGTCTGTTTAAAGTCACCGGAAGTGTATTAAAAGATTTGTTTGATAGGATTTTCTTTATCTCCGTTCCAACGGGTTTACCCAATTAGGGAAAAACAGAGAAAAAAGGCTTCTAATGAGGGCGTGGCTTTTTTCTAAATGTCGGTGGTCTACGGATACTATTGCGAAATAGATGATCTACTGACTGCTATAATTCTCCACACACACACACATACATACACACACACACACACACACACACACATATATATATATATATATATATATATACATATATATATATTATTATTATTACTGTTTTGACGTTGTTACTTTTTTTAGAATGATTTATTGTTAATTTGTTCTCTTCATTTATTTATTTCCTTATTTCCTTTCCTCACTGGGCTATTTGTCCATGTTGGAGCCCCTGGGCTTATAGCATCTTGCTTTTCCAACTAGGGTTGTAGTGTGGCTAGTAATAATAATAATAATAATAATAATAATAATAATAATAATAATAATAATATTATTATTACTAGCCAAGCTACAAACCTAGTTGGAAAAGCAAGATGCTATAAGCCCAAGGGCTCCAACAGGAAAAAATAGCCCAGTGGGGAAATGAAACAAGGAAATAAGATAATTAATTAACAAATAAAATAAAATATTTAAGAACAGTAACAACATTAAAATAAATATTTCATATATAAACTATAAAAACTTCAACGAAATAAGAGGAAGAGAAATAAGATAGAGTAGTGTGCCCAAGTGTACCCTCAAGCTAGAGAACTCTAACCCATGACAGTGGAAGACCATGGTACAGAGGCTATGGCACTACCAAAGACTAGAGAACAATGGTTTGATTTTGGAGTGTCCTTCTCCTAGAAGAGCTGCTTACCATAGCTAAGTAGTCTATTCTATATATATATATATATATATATATATATATATATATATACATATATATATAATATATATATATGTGTATGTGTGTGTTTGTGTGTGTATTTATGTATGCGCAAGCGCGCGTGTGTAAACAGTATAATATAGTAGGTTATACTTTCGAATAAATGTGAAACTAATTATATAGATAACAAACTCGACTTACGTATGTTGTGACTGAGAGAGAGAGAGAGAGAGAGAGAGAGAGAGAGAGAGAGAGAGAGAGAGAGAGAGAGAGAGAGAGAGAGAGAGAGATTATTACTGGTGATAATAAGAGGATAAAATTGTCAGTGCGTTGTACAATAACTATTTCGTCATAACTTCCAGAAGATTATTAGATTGAAAAGGCTACGATTTCTTAGGTTAGGCACAAACTTACAGTTATTATTATTATTATTATTATCATTATTATTATTATTATTATTATTATTATTAGGAGAAGGACACTCCAAAATCAAACCATTGTTCTCTAGTCTTGGGTAGTGCCATAGCCTCTGTACCATGGTCTTCCATTGTCTTGTTAGAGTTCTCTTGTTTGAGGTTACACTCGGGCACACTATTCTATCTAATTTCTCTTCCTCTTGTTTTGTTAAAGTTTTTATAGTTTATATATGAGATATTTATTTTAATGTTACTCGTATTAAGATATTTAATTTTCCTTGTTTCCTTTCCTCACGGGGCTATTTTCCCTGTTGGATCCCCTGGGTTTATAGCATCTTGCTTTTCCAACTAGGATTGTAGGTTAGCTAGTAATAATAATAATAATAATAATAATAATAATAATAATAATAATAATAATAATAATAATAATAATAATAATAATTTGCTCCTATCTGCTTCGTTTGATATCCATCTTTGTTATTATCAATCATCAAAGTCTCTTACTTTCTCTACAATTTTATCAGTTTTGAATTAAGGAAAGTTGATTGATATACGAATTGATTTTTTAAAAATATGTCTTGGCTTTAAAGTAGAATAAGGCAAAACAACATCACAGAAGATATACTTGAAAAGTTGAAAAATGAGGAAAGAAAATAAAAAAATGGTTAGTTATAATGACTACATGTGCTGGAAGAATAAGGAATAATGAAGAGTAGAAACAGAAGAGTGTTACTTGAAAAGTTGAAAAAGGAGGAAAGAAATTAAAAAAATGGTTAGAAATAATAATTACATGTGCTGGAAGAATAAGGAATAATGAAGAGTAGAAAGGTAAGAGTGTTTCTCAAAAGAGGAAAATTCTTGCCGAGGTTAAGTTAGTTCTACTAACTGTATAACAACGATATTTTATGAAAATGTCTGTTTAAAGTCACCGGAAGTGTATTAAAAGATTTGTGTGATAGGATTTTCTTTATCTCCGTTGCCACGGGTTTACCCAATTAGGGAAAAACAGAGAAAAAAGGCTTCTGATGAGGGCGTGGCTTTTTTTCTAAATGTCGGTGGTCTACGGATACTATTGCGAAATAGATGATCTACTGACTGCTATAATTCTCCACACACACACACACACACACACACACACACACACACGTTATTATTATCATTATTATTATTATTATTATTATTATTATTATTAGCCAAGCTACAAACCTAGTTGGAAAAGCAAGATGCTATAAGCCCACGGGCTCCAACGGGGAAAAATAGCCCAGTGAGGAAAGGAGATAAGGAAATGAATAAACGATATAAGAAGTAATGAACGATTGAAATAAAATATTTCAAAAGCATTAAGAGCATTAAAACAGATATTTCATATATAAACCTTAAAAAGACTTATATCAGCCCTATATGCCCACGGGCTCCAACAAGGAAAAAATATCCCAGTGAGGAAAGGAGATAAGGAAATAAATAAATGATATAAGAAGTAATGAACGATTGGAATAAAATATTTAAAAAACATTAACAGCATTAAAACATATATTTCATATATAAACCTTAAGAAGACTTATATCAGCATATTCAACATAATTACATTTGCTGCAAGTTTGGAATTTTGAATTCTACACTCACTGTTATTTTTAATTTTAGATTAAACTTGTAAAATCACATTCTTTGGATATGTAAGCATTCCTAGAGATGAAAAAACAGCTTGACCCACGAACTGCTCTGTCCACTACCTCTAGGGTCGTGTTTAAGTGCTAGCATTGACCCAAGATAAACGAACAAAAGAGACCAAAATGAAAGCTCTCGTATATGTACCTTTAGAACCTCTCTTATATAACCACATTCTTTGGATATCTTAAGTATCCCTTGCGATTAAATAACAGCCAGACCCAAGAGGGGACATGAATGAACAAAAGAGACCAAACTGAAAAAAGAAGGAATACAGAAAAGAAAATATATATATCAGATATGGAAGAAAAGAGAGAAGAAAATAAGAGAATTAGAATAAAGAAGATAAAGAAGAACGCTTAGGAGGTACCGATGAAAATGTGAATCCCTCAGCCCAACAACTGAACCGAACTGAACTGAACTGAAGATAACCTCTTGTATATTTTTACCTGTAGAATGCAGGAGTTCAGGAATAGCCAACATAACTGAACTGAACTGGAGATCTTGGATATTTACCCGTTGAAAGCAGATCAGGAACAGCCAACATAACTGAAATGAACTGAAGATCTTGGATATTTACCTGTTGAAAGCAGATCAGGAATAGCCAACATAACTGAACTGAACTGAAGATCTTGGATATTGACCGGTTGAAACCAGATCAGGAATAGCCAACATAACTGAACTGAACTGATGATCTCGGATATTTACCTGTTGAAAGCAGATCAGGAATAGCCAACATAACTGAACTGAACTGATGATCTTGGATATTTACCTGTTGAAAGCAGATCAGGAATAGCCAACATAACTGAACTGAACTGAAGATTTCATATATTTACCTGTTGAATGAAGGAGTTCAGGAACAGCCAACATAACTGAACTGAACTGATGATCTTGGATATTTACCTGTTGAAAGCAGATCAGGAATAGCCAGCATAACTGAACTGAAGATAACCTCTCGTATATTTACCTGTAGAATGCAGGAGTTCAGGAATAGCCAACATAACTGAGCTGAAGATAACCTCTCGTATATTTACCTGTAGAATGCAGGAGTTCAGGAATAGCCAACTTTACTGAACTGAACTGAACTGAAGATCTTGGATATTTACCTGTTGAAAGCAGATCAGGAATAGCCAACATAACTGAACTGAACTGAAGATCTTTGATATTTACCTCTTGAAAGCAGATCAGGAATAGCCAGCATAACTGAACTGAAGATCTTGGATATTTACCTGTTGAAAGCAGATCAGGAATAGCCAACATAACTGAACTGAACTGAAGATCTTGGATATTTACCCGTCGAAAGCAGATCAGGAATAGCCAACATAACTGAACTGAACTGATGATCTTGGATATTTACCTGTTGAAGCAGATCAGGAATAGCCAACATAACTGAACTGAACTGAAGATCTTGGATATTTACCCGTCGAAAGCAGATCAGGAATAGCCAACATAACTGAACTGAACTGAAGATCTTGGATATTTACCCGTCAAAAGCAGATCAGGAATAGCCAACATAACTGAACTGAACTGATGATCTTGGATATTTACCTGTTGAAGCAGATCAGGAATAGCCAACATAACTGAACTGAACTGAAGATCTTGGATATTTACCCGTCGAAAGCAGATCAGGAATAGCCAACATAACTGAACTGAACTGAAGATCTTGGATATTTACCCGTCAAAAGCAGATCAGGAATAGCCAACATAACTGAACTGAACTGATGATCTTGGATATTTACCTGTTGAAGCAGATCAGGAATAGCCAACATAACTGAACTGAACTGAAGATCTTGGATATTTACCCGTCGAAAGCAGATCAGGAATAGCCAACATAACTGAACTGAACTGAAGATCTTGGATATTTACCCGTCGAAAGCAGATCAGGAATAGCCAACATAACTGAACTGAACTGAAGATCTCATATATTTACCTGTTGAAAGCAGATCAGGAATAGCCAACATAACTGAACTGAAAATAACCCCTCGTATATTTACCTGTAGAATGCAAGAGTTCAGGAATAGCCAACATAACTGAACTGAGCTGAAGATCTTGGGTATTTACCCGTTGAAAGCAGATCAGGAATAGCCAACACAACTGAACTGAACCGATGATCTTGAATATTTACCCGTTAAAAGCAGATCAGGAATAGCCAACATAACTGAACTGAACTGAAGATCTTGGATATTTACCCGTCGAAAGCAGATCAGGAATAGCCAACATAACTGAACTGAACTGATGATCTTGGATATTTACCTCTTGAAAGCAGATCAGGAATAGCCAACATAACTGAACTGAACTGATGACTGAAAGCAGATCAGGAATAGCCAACATAACTGGACTGAACTGATGATCTTGGATATTTACCTCTTGAAAGCAGATCAGGAATAGCCAACATAACTGAACTGAACTAAAGATCTCGTAAATTTACGTGTTGAAAGCAGATCAGGAATAGCCAACATAACTGAACTGAACTGAAGATCTTGGATATTTACCGGTTGAAAGTAGATCAGGAATAGCCAACATAACTGAACTGAAGATCTCATATATTTACCTATAGAATGCAAGAGTTCAGGAATAGCCAACATAACAGAACTGAACTGAAGATCTTGGATATTTACCTGTTGAAAGCAGATCAGGAATAGCCAACATAACTGAACTGAAGATAACCTCTCGTATATTCACCTGTAGAATGCAGGAGTTCAGGAACAGCCAACATATGTGCGTCACACAATGAAATATGAACTACGTTATTAACACCTAGACACCGCAAGGGTTACTGAGATTATAGGATGTTGTATGCCAGAGCTAAGTGGGACTTTTAGGATGTTGGGTTTTCTACAGGATGTGAGTTCAGATAAGAGGATCCCCTTGCTACAGAAGGACCCTGTTTAGAGTCGTGGATTTAAGTGCGTAGGACTTCATTATTATTATTATTATTATTATTGTTATTATTATTATCATTATTATTATTATTATTATTATTATTGTTGTTAATTGCTAAGCTACAACCCTAGTTGGAAAAGCAGGATGCTATAAGCTCAGGGGGCCCCAACAGGGGAAATAGCCCAGTGAGGAAAAGAAACAAGGAAAAATAAAATATTTCATTAATATTAATAATATAGATATAATAACATCAATAATAATGATAATATTATTTCATTGTTTCCTTTCCTCACTGGGCTCTTTTTCACTGTTGAAGCCATTGGGCTTATAGCATCCTGCTTTTCCAACTAGGGTTAAAGCTTAGCTAATAATAATAATAATAATAATAATAATAATAATAATAATAATTTCGCGGGCAGGACTTGAGTGTTCAATTAATAATTTTAAAGATTTTCAAAAGCACAGAATGAAAAGGTTTGATATATATCTATAAATATTTTTGAAAAAAGATAATCTTGTAGATTTCTTTGAGAACAAAGATCAATTTTAAAGAGGGTTTTATTACGATTGTTTGGTTAATGATCCATAAAAATAAAAATCTATGTAATCTTTCAGTTCTAAAGTGCTATAAGCCCGAGGGCTCCAACAGGGAAAATAGCCCAGTGAGGAAAGGAATAAGGAAACCACAAGAGAAGTGATTTGTAAAATTAAATATTTCGAGAACAGTAACAGCACAAGAATAAATCTTCCATGTATAAACTATAAAAACTTTAACAAAACAAGAGGAAGAGAAATAAGATAGAATAGTGTGCCCGAGTGTACCCTTAAGCCAGAGAACTCTATCCCAAGATAGTGGAAGACCATGGTACAGATGCTATTATTATTATTATTATTATTATCATTATTATTATTATTATCATTATTATTAATTGCTAAGCTACAACCCCCGTTGGAAAAGCAGGATGCTATAAGCCCAGGGGGGGGGGGGGGTTTCCCAACAAGGAAAATAGCCCAGTGAGGAAAGGAAACAAGGAAAAATAAAATATTGTAAGAACAGTAATAGCTATCCAAGACCAGAGATATGGACAAGAAAATCACGCTACAGCCTTATTTATGGAAACCATTTATGGAAAAAGAGAAGATTGATCTTTTTTTTAGAGATCTCACTAAAACATTAAATCTGCAGTAGAGGAATAAATGTGAACATACAGAAGAGGAAGAAGAAACTGATGCATTTCTTATTAGACTAAAAGACTAACTATCATAAGAAATTAGTTAAGACCCAGGTTGGGAACCAACAGGGCCCACTGAACCGAGAAGTTCCAGGAATCACACAAACTAGAGAGAAAATATAAAAATCTTACTACTATTCGATAGACAATGAGGTAAATGTATTTGAATATAAAAATATAATTTACAAATTATGGAAAGCTAGAAAATAAATACTAAACGAACGATAAAACAGCCCTTGAAAAAAAAAACTGAAATCTAAACTAAGAGAAACCAAATAGGGTGGCCGTTACAGAGATTACAAACTAAATTTAATACTGTACTCCAAAGACTACGTTTCTGGTACATCTAGTGACTATTCTTCTAAGTTATTCTAACTCTTCTAATATAATTTAATTGCCTTGTGATCTAAAGTGCCACTATTGCAATGTACTATGATTATTTTCTTTTATTTATTAAAGTCCGGTGACCGAAAAGTTAGCCCCAAAGCAGCTTCAAGTGTCGAGTAAATCATACGGGTATTACAGACTATACTTTCAGCTTTAATGAAGTTAATTAATTAAAGTCAGGTAAGCATAATAATTGCATCATTCATTGTAATTATGTAGTTGGTTACAGTTTTTCATTGGCAGGAATTTAGGTCTTATTAATGTTGGGTGAATATATGATTTGACTAAAGAAAGCAGATTAATGTTGGACTGAAAATGAGTAAGAGTAAAACTAAGATAATGTTCAATGAAAATGAAGAGAGACAACAAAATTCCTTCTCGGGGTGTATGTATGATAGCGGCCACCTGTATGTATTATTACGGCTAACTAGGAATACAGCTTACGAACGACTAGAACAAGGAAAATAGATTTTTATTTTCTATGCAAGTAAGAGGACCTGGCCGCTGATATACAAAGGCACCAGTCTTTAGACCCTATTAGGTAAGTAGGTTCGTACAAGGCTTGTTGGTTAGGTTACGTGGAGTACTTGTCTAGAGGGGGGGTTTATGTATGATAGCGGCCACCTGTATGTATTATTACGGCTAACTTGGAATACGGCAGTGTAAGGGGCAGTCGCAGGGGGCCGTTAGCCCTCCTTTAGGTAAGTAGGTAAGGACACGGCTTAAGGGGGAAAGTTTAGGTTAGTTGATGTCCACTTTTAACCCACGCGGGAGGAACTGGCCGCCGATATACAAAGGCTCCACCTAACCTAACCAACAAGCCTTGTACGAACCTACTTACCTGATAGGGCCTAAAGACTGGTGCCTTTGTATATCAGCGGCCAGGTCCTCCCACTTGCATAGAAAATGAAAATTTATTTTCCTTTTTCTAGTCGTTCGTAAGGTGTGGCCGTCATACTACAAAACTTGTGTCCATTTTTCTGCAGAACCTCTACACAAGAACACCACCTAACCGAACCTACAAGCCGTGTCCTTACCTACCTAGCAAATGCCCCCCTGCGAACCCCTTTAGACTACTGTATTCTTAGCTTAGCCTTTATTTGCTTTACAGCCTGCTAAACACCTAGCAAATAACACAGTCTTTATTCATTAAGGAACCTATCTATTTTACAAGTAATTAGAAATGTTGCACTTGCCCCAACAAACTGCATTTACGGTATAATATATATATTAACAGAAAGAAGTATAGTTGTACTCACATTACTCGAAGACACTGAAGTAGGAATCTTTGGGTGGTATTGCTTTTTCAAGGGACAACCTAGGTTTGCCGTTGTGCGTTGATTTTCGATCATACCTACAGCGCATTTCCCCATCTCCCCACTTTGAACAAACGTCGGATTGATTCCCCCGTAGTCCTATCTTATACAAAGATGTAAACTTGGTAAACTTTATAACCCTTAACATTTTTAGAATAATCAAATTATAAAACAATTTACGAGTCTAATGGCTCGTCTTTTAGCTTTGCCGAAAGTAATACCCCTATAAATAGCTACAGATTTGTGTCATTAAGAAAAATACAATTTTCAATATTAATCTTACCCGATAATCATGTAGCTGTCAACTCCGTTGCCCGACAGAATTCTACGGACGGGATACGCCAGCGATCGCTATACAAGAGGGGGGTGTACTCACCAGCGCCACCTGTGGCCAGGTACTGCAGTACTTCTTGTTGACACCACCTCAATTTTTCCTCTGTCGTGCTTCCGGCAAGACCTACATGGATACGCTTATAATTTTGGAGTTTTTGTTCACGGTTTTGGTGAAGTATTGCTCTGAGATTTCAGCTTTCGCTATACAGGAAGCTTTTCCCTTAGCTTAGATAGCTTTTGGATTAATTTTGATTAATGGTATAACGATCTTTGCTTTAATTTGAAAACCCCCTTTGACTGTTCTCTGATTCAAGATGTCCGACCATTCACAAGCTCCTACCCAAAGACGATGTAGAGTTAGCACTTGTGTTAGGCGTCTTCCGAAGGCCTCGGTTGATCCTCACACCGTTTGTTCCGACTGTCGGGGAAAATCCTGCCAGTTGGATGATCGATGTGAGGAATGTGCCGGTCTTTCGGAATTTGATTTTATTCAATTCCTTAAATATACGACTAAGTTAGAGAGGGAGAGAGTTAGGAGGAGTTCGGCTCGCTCTTTGCTTTATTCATCCCCCCATGATCCTCATCCTTTTCCTCCCCCTGTAGTGGCTACCCCCGAACCTACTATTAGTGCTCAGCCTGATATGTCGGATGTTTTACGTGCCATTCAGGCTTTAGGCGATAAGGTGGAGTCGGTAGTGAGTGACCACAAGTTCCTCTTGGCAGACGTCAAGGAACTTAAAGTGAAAAGTGCAGTGGGAAGTGATAGTGCCAGTGCTGTGCCTAGTGCTAGTGTCAGTGTCAGTGTTGCGCGTGAGGATACTTCTGTGCGTGCCAGTCGTCCTCCCAGTCCGGGACCTCTTGCAAGCTCCCAAGCCCAGGGGAGAAGCAATGTCGAAGGGCAAAAGGGTTCGGCAGGCCTTGATCGGCGCACAGTAGTATCCTCAGTGGTTGCGGGCGTATCTTATAGAGATCGTCACTTCCACTCTCAGACGATTGAGCCCTTAATTTCCTCGTCTGCAGATAAGAGAAAACGCTGGACTCAGGTCTCAAGACCTCTTAAGCGTAAAGTCCAGACCGCGCGAGTCCAACAGCCCGGGTGTAGCCATTGGGCTAGCTCGGACTCGCCGCAGTCATCAGGTGACTGCACGCCTCCTAAGAGAGGTAAGGCGATGCCTCAACAGACCTCAACTTCTGTTAAAGCTATGCCTCAACAGACCTCAACTTCTGTTGATCCTAAGATGGCTATGCTGCAGACTATGCAGTCGCAGCTTGCGGTGTTGATGCGGGAGTTTTAGGCAGAGAAGGTTAATACACCTCCTCCTGCGAGCGCTCCTCCTCCTCTGCGCAGTCCAATCTGCCAGACGTATGATGTTGAGGTTCCTCAAGCTACCTCCATGCGTGAGCTGCCGCGTTGGGAGTTGCCAGATACCAGCGCTGTGCAGCAACCTCCACTTTCCTTGAGGCAGGAGCCTCTTACCACGCGGCAACCTCCTCAACAATGGGGGCAGGAGCCTTATGCTTTACAACAACCTCCTCTACCCTTGAGGCAGGAGTATCTTGCATTACAACCATCCTCGAGGCAGCAACCTCTTGAGGTACGACAACCTCTACCATCCTTGAGGCAGCCACCTCAACTCTCGCAGCAGCCACCTCCACTTTCCTCGAGGCGAGAACCTCAACTCTCGAGGCAAGCACCTCAAGAACCTCAACTCGTGAGACAAGAGCCTCTCTCTGCGCAGCCACCTCAACCCTTGAAGCAAGCGCAACTCTTGAGGCAGGAACCTCATGCTATGAGTCAGCCACCTCAACGCATGCATCTACCACTTTCTCCTCAGCTTGAGCCTCTTCCCATTCAACTTGAACCGCAGTCTATGCAGCATGAGCCTCATGTTTTACAACAGTCGCCTCTCACCACGCTTGCTCCTCAGACCTCCGCAGAACCTCCTTCATCCCAGCCTCATGACTTTGTCATTACCATCCCTCATCCTCTTCAACAGAGACTTGAGGATGAATCCGCAAGTGCGCATGCACCCGCTCTTCAGGATTCAGCCATTCAGCATACCGCTTTACCTCTCGCTTCTCAACCCTCAGGTGATGAGGTTTCTGAGGATGAAGCTGCTCACCTGGATGATCCTTCATCTGACGTGGAGGAACCCAAGTCATTGCCACCCTCCATTGACTTTCGCAAGGTCCTGGCTCTGTTCAGAGAGTTATACCCGGATCACTTTGTTTCTGCTACCCCTCGCTCTCCTCCATCCGAGTTCTCTCTAGGCATGCAACCTGTTAAGTCTGCCTACACTAAGCTCGTCTTCGCTAGATCTTCAAAGAGAGCTTTGAGAATGTTAGGGGAATGGTTGCAGTCCAAGCAGCAACTGGGAAAGACGTCTTTTATGTTTCCACCTCCTAAGCTGACGTCTAAGGCGGGCGTCTGGTATGCCACAGGAGAGGAACCAGGCTTGGGGGTCCCTGCCTCTGCCCAGGCTGACTTCTCAAGTTTGGTTGACTCTCCACGAAGGTCGGCTATGAGACGCTCTAAGGTCTGCTGGACCTTTTCTGACCTGGACCACTTCTTAAAGGGAGTCTTTCGCGCCTTTGAAATTTTTAATTTTCTCGACTGGTGCCTGGGGGCCTTGAGCAAGAAGACTGCCCCATCTGACAAAGATTCGGCCATGCTGATCATGTCCTGTATGGACAAAGCAATTCGCGATGGTTCCGGCGAACTTGCCTCTATGTTTGTATCGGGAGTCCTCAAGAAAAGGGAACAACTTTGCTCCTTCCTTTCCACTGGTATCACCTCTTGCCAAAGGTCACAGTTACTTTTTGCTCCTCTTTCTAAGTTCCTGTTTCCTGAGGATCTTATCAAGGAATTGTCTGCGGCTCTTATTCAGAAGGACACGCATGACCTTGTGGCCTCTTCAGCACGGAAGGCTAAGGTTGCTCCTTCACTTCCTAGAACTTACCGCACCCCAGTGGCTGATACTCCTGCTACCAGATTTATTCCGCCCTTTCGTGGCAGAGCCCCCAGCCGAGGAGGTACCCGCCCAGACGGTCACAGGGGCAGGTCCAAGAAAGGTACCAAGTCTTCGAAAAGCAAACATTGACTCTCCTCCTCTCCAGACAGCTGTAGGAGCCAGACTCAAGATCTTCTGGCAAGCTTGGGAAAGAAGAGGTGCAGACGCCCAGTCTGTCAAGTGGCTAAGGGAGGGTTACAGAATACCATTCTGCCGCAATCCCCCTCTGACCACTTCTCCCATCAACCTCTCTCCCAACTACAAGGAAAAGGACAAGAGGCTAGCGTTACATCAAGAGGTGTCGCTCCTGTTACAGAAGGAGGCAGTGGTGATAGTCCGGGATCATCAATCCCCGGGCTTCTACAACCGTCTCTTTCTGGTGGCCAAGAAGACAGGAGGTTGGAGACCGGTGCTGGACGTCAGTGCGCTCAATGCTTATGTCACCAAGCAGACGTTCACTATGGAGACGACGAAGTCGGTCCTAGCAGCGGTCAGGCAGGAGGACTGGATGGTCTCGTTGGATCTGAAAGACGCCTACTTTCACGTCCCCATTCATCCAGACTCCCAACCTTTTCTGAGATTCGTTTTTGGAAAGGTTGTGTACCAATTCCAAGCCCTGTGTTTTGGCCTAAGCACGGCACCTATGGTGTTTACGCGACTGATGAGGAATATTGCGAAATTCCTCCACTTGGCGGACATCAGAGCCTCCCTTTATTTAGACGACTGGTTGTTAAGAGCCCCCACAAGTCGTCGCTGTCTGGAGAGTCTCAGTTGGACTTTGGACTTGACCAAGGAACTGGGTCTTTTGGTCAACTTAGAGAAGTCCCAGCTTATTCCTTCCCAAACCATCGTTTACCTGGGAATGGAGATTCGGAGTCAAGCTTTTCGGGCTTTTCCGTCGGCCCCAAGAATCAACCAAGCCCTAGAGTGCATACTGAGCATGCTGAAGAGGAACAGATGCTCGGTGAGACAGTGGATGAGTCTAACAGGGACCCTATCATCGTTAGCCCTGTTCACCGAGTTAGGGAGACTCCACCTCCGCCCCCTTCAATTCCATCTAGCAGCTCACTGGGACAAGAATATGACGCTCGAAGCGGTCTCTATTCCTGTTACCAAAGAGATGAAGACTACTCTCATGTGGTGGAAGAGCAACATCCTTCTCAAGGAGGGTCTCTCGTTAGCTGTTCAGACCCCCAATCTTCATCTCTATTCGGACGCATCAGACTCGGGCTGGGGCGCGACCTTGGACGGACAGGAATGCTCGGGAACATGGAACAAGGAACAGGAAACGCTTCACATCAATTGCAAGGAGTTGTTGGCAGTACATCTGGCCTTAATGAACTTCAAGTCCCTCCTGCTAAACAAGGTGGTGGAGGTGAACTCCGACAACACCACAGCCTTGGCATACATCTCCAAGCAGGGAGGGACTCATTCGAGGAAGCTGTACGAGATAGCAAGGGACCTCCTCATTTTGTCAAGAAGTCTAAACCTCACGCTGGTAACGAGATTCATTCAGGGCAATATGAATGTCTCGGCAGATCGCCTCAGCAGGAAGGGTCAAGTCATCCCCACAGAATGGACCCTTCACAAGAACGTGTGCAACAGACTTTGGACCTTGTGGGGTCAGCCAACGATAGATCTGTTCGCCACCTCCATGACCAAGAGGCTCCCATTGTACTGTTCCCCAATTCCAGACCCGGCAGCAGTTCACGTGGATGCTTTTCTGCTGGATTGGTCCCATCTCGATCTATATGCATTCCCGCCGTTCAAGATCATCAACAGAGTTATTCAGAAGTTCGTCTCTCACGAAGGGACACGGCTGACGTTGGTTGCTCCCCTTTGGCCTGCAAGAGAATGGTTCACAGAGGTACTGCAATGGCTGGTCGACGTTCCCAGGACTCTCCCTCTAAGAGTGGACCTTCTACGTCAACCTCACGTAAAGAAGGTACACCCAAGCCTCCACGCTCTTCGTCTGACTGCCTTCAGACTATCGAAAGACTCTCTAGAGCTAGAGGCTTTTCGAAGGAGGCAGCCAGAGCGATTGCCAGAGCAAGGAGGATATCCACTCGTAGAGTCTATCAATCCAAGTGGGAAGTCTTCCGAAGCTGGTGCAGAGCCAATGCAGTTTCCTCTACCAATACCTCTGTAACCCAAGTTGCTGACTTCCTGTTACATCTTAGGAATGTTAGATCTCTTTCGGCTCCTACGATCAAAGGGTACAGAAGTATGTTGGCATCAGTTTTCCGCCACAGAGGCTTGGATCTTTCCTCCAACAAGGATCTACAGGACATCCTTAAGTCTTTCGAGACCTCTAAAGAACGTCGCTTGTCCTCTCCAGGCTGGAATCTAGACGTAGTCTTAAGGTTCCTTATGTCTCCTAGATTTGAACCTCTCCAGTCAGCCTCTTTCAAAGACCTTACTCTCAAAACTCTTTTCCTCGTCTGCCTTGCAACAGCCAAAAGAGTTAGTGAGGTTCACGCCTTCAGCAGGAACATAGGATTCACATCCGAAACAGCAACATGTTCCTTACAGCTCGGGTTTTTGGCAAAAAATGAACTTCCTTCACGTCCTTGGCCTAGATCGTTCGAAATTCCTAGCCTTTCCAACATGGTGGGTAACGAGCTAGAGAGAGTTCTTTGCCCTGTCAGAGCTCTAAAGTACTATCTTAAAAGATCAAAACCTATACGAGGACAATCAGAGGCCTTATGGTGTGCCATCAAGAAACCTTCGATGCCTATGTCCAAAAACGCAGTTTCGTATTACATAAGGCTTCTGATTAGAGAAGCTCATTCTCACATGAAGGATGAAGACCTTGCTTTGCTGAAGGTAAGGACCCACGAAGTGAGAGCTGTAGCTACTTCGATGGCCTTCAAACAGAACCGTTCTCTGCAGAGTATTATGGATGCAACCTATTGGAGGAGCAAGTCAGTGTTTGCATCTTTTTATCTCAAAGATGTCCAGTCTCTTTACGAGAACTGCTACACCCTGGGACCATTCGTAGCAGCGAGTGCAGTAGTAGGTGAGGGCTCAGCCACTACATTCCCTTAATCCCATAACCTTTTTTAACCTTTCTCTTGAATGCTTTTATTGTTGTTTTTGGGTTGTTACGGTAGGCTGAGAAGCCTTCCGCATCCTAGTTGATTTGGCGGGTGGTCAATTCGTTCTTGAGAAGCGCCTAGGTTAGAGGTTGTGTAGAGGTCCTTTAGTATGGGTTGCAGCCCTTTATACTTCAGCACCTTGGAGTTGTTCAGCCTCCTAAGAGGAACGCTGCGCTCAGTAAGGAAGACGAACTTATTAAAGGCAGAGTAATGGTTCAAGTCGACTTCCTTACCAGGTACTTATAATTTCATTGTTATTTTGAATAACTGATAATATGAAATACGGGATACTTAGCTTCTTGATATACATGTACACTGGTTTTCACCCACCTCCCTGGGTGTGAATCAGCTACATGATTATCGGGTAAGATTAATATTGAAAAATGTTATTTTCATTAGTAAAATAAATTTTTGAATATACTTACCCGATAATCATGATTTAATTGACCCACCCTTCCTCCCCATAGAGAACCAGTGGACCGAGGAAAAATTGAGGTGGTGTCAACAAGAAGTACTGCAGTACCTGGCCACAGGTGGCGCTGGTGAGTACACCCCCCTCTTGTATAGCGATCGCTGGCGTATCCCGTCCGTAGAATTCTGTCGGGCAACGGAGTTGACAGCTACATGATTATCGGGTAAGTATATTCAAAAATTTATTTTACTAATGAAAATAACATATTACCTCCAAATTTATCATGTTTGAAGTCATTTGAATGAAGTTTAAAACAATAATGTTTACCTTGTTAGAAGTCTAATGGTTGTTTCAGCTTTACCAATGTTACGGTATACTCCTATTAAAGGTCTCATGTTTGTAGGGTTAGGAAAAATACAAATTACTTCAAATTTGTGATATTTCAGAATTTTGTCTGAGTCAATAAAACCAGAAACATCACATTTGAAAGCCAGTAGTTTGTACTACTGAAATAGGACTGTGAAATGTTTTACTGTAGTTTCTTATGAGAGACAAGGGTGTAAGAAATTTCTGTACAACTGTTCTTATAGATATTTTGTTCAAATCATAAGAATTGCTGTATGATTATTGTCATGACTTTCTGTTGAGTATGTCTCATTTCTAGTTTTACTAGATATGGGTTTCAAGAATATGGACCATGGCTTTATAAAAAATCCAAGTACAGTACTGTACTTTATATTTCTATAATCTTTATTTGTTTATATACGTGATACAAACCTTTGACCTTTAACAGGACTGTGACTTCAGTGTAGCTGGAACCAGTCTTTAAGCTTTTAATAAGGTTAACGCAGGTAGTGCTCACTTTCACTTTTACTTTGGCCGCCATAGAGTGCAGATGTACTTTACGGTGTTTAGCTGAAATTTCAAATGATTCTGCTTTTTCTTCCATTTTTTGTGTTTTGAATTAAAAATGTGATATGCGTCCTGGCAAACCTGGTACAGTAAAGGCTGTGACCGATACATGAGTAAGCCAGAAGTCGACCCGCATGAAGTGTGTGTGAGCTATGCAGGGTACGTTCCTGTTCGCAGGAATCTCCCTTTCCTGAGTGTTTGGAGTGGGCTGAGTTCGTGAGGAATCTTAAGAAATCGAGGAGGGATTCTTTAGAATCGGTTCTGAGTACTCTCATGCTCCCTTCACCCTTCTTTGGATTTGAAGGCTGCTAAGCGCTCTTTCTTTTTTCCCTTCGAGGAAGTGTCTATCAAAGGAAGGAAGAAGAAGGAGATCCTTGCCTTTCCCACATGGAGTTCTTTGAGCATGAAAGAAGTACATTATTACCTTACTGTAGTGAAGGTAATAACCCCTGCCTCTCACGCAAATATCTCCTGCTTATATAACTGTTGACGGCCCTCACAAGAACTTGGCCTTGGGTTTTCCTATGGCTCGCCATTGGTATTGATAGCGCCCCTTCATTGTAGAAGCTTGTGGTGATGTTAGATGCTGCTGAGTTGCAGAAGTCTTCCCACAATGTTGCTGCTCCCATCCTGCAAGTGTAGGAGAGTAGTGGATGACGCCCCTGGATTTGCCTCTTGACGTGATTGTTGACAAACCATTGCTTGATGCTGAGGGCATGTTGGCTGCGAAATCCTCGACTGTGGTGAAAGACAAGCATCGTTGCTCCCCGACACCTACATCCTCTGCTCTTGCACCTTCTTCCCCTGCTGAGGAGCTACCTGCCTTCAGGGAGAAGAGTTCACTGAAGCACAGGACGACCGATCTGAAGTCTCTTGAGGCATCTCCAGTTTCCTCTGCATAGTTTCGTGGGAGGAGTAGCGTTCCACCGAAACCTAATGCAATGAAGTGCGAGGTCCAAGGTCCTTGTCTGGAGTAGTAAGTCTTGCATGGGAGTTACCTGTGGGCACTACTGGTCAGAGGAATGAATGCTCTCGTCCCTCTCTTTCCCAGGAATGCTTCTTGGAAGCTTCGGTACCCCCACATATTCGAACACTCAGTCGATCAAAGAAAGCTTGCCTTAAGACCTCTGATGCTGCTCATGCTGTGGGCGAGCAATGAACAACTTCCCCACACATACGCGTAAAGATAAGTGATCATCAAAGCTGTGCTTTGTCAGAGAAGGGGTCATCCCCACGAGCAAAGAAGGCTTTTAAAAACAGGATGGATGATCATCCACGTGCACGAATGCCGAAGTATCAAAGGTCTCCGGGGAACCCACGTTCTGGATGTTCACGAGTTGTTCCATGTTCCCAAGTCTAAGAGGGAATCAGCTCTGAGTCCCTATACTCACGAACTCCTAGTTCTTCACTGGGGACACTCGCACCATCTTCTTCAATAGTTCATCCTAGCTTACTCCAAAAATTCTTAGAGTTTAGATTAGTTCTCAGAAGGCGAAGCCTTCTCTGCCGACGAGGACAAGTGCAGGCGCACCAGCTCACACACATTCCCCACAATCACTCGAAATCAGCATGCGGGGATCCTGCAAGCTCGCTATATGCACAATCACCTTAATCAAGGAAGTGAGCACGATCACTGGCCACGCACAAGGAACAATCACACTTTGGCAGTAGACCAAATGGTTGTTGACACCTCATTAAAAGGATTATTGCTGTATTTCAGGTCTGCTGTTATCATTAATGTACTACTTCATAAATAACTCTGGTTTGTATGGTAGGAAAAATACAAATTACAGTACAATACTTTCAAGTTTGTAATTTTGTTGCACTACCCAACTCAATGACACCGTTAGTCCTAGGCTAAAGGTCAAAATGAAGGTATTTACCTTTATTAAAAGCTTAACAGGCAGTTTCAGCTTCACTGAAGTCTTACTCCTATTAAAAATCTCAGGTTTGTATGGTAGGGTAAAATGCAAATTGATTAAAAAATTTGTGATTACTGTCTTAAGTAAAAAGGTGTTTGTTTTATTCTTTCAGGTACTGGACCTATGAATATAGTTAGCAGTCTACAGATAAATTCATTGCTACTTATAAGATATGGCCGACTCCTCAGGCAGCGACGATCAATCGGAATGTGTTTTGTGGGGATTTTGTAACAGACAGGGTGCAGTTTATCCAACTGCGAATGGTTCTTTTAGTTTCTTGGTAATTGTGCAATACGGCAGAACATTTTGGGACATGATGACTTTAACCCCTGCCTATATTGAATCCCACTGCAGCCAGTCTCGGTTATTTCAAAGGACGCATGTATTCGACCAACAGAATAGCTTGAACTGGAAGGAAGTTCTAGTTGCCTTAAAAAGTGAGAAGTTTAAGAAAAAGAAATGTGTAAATAGCGTTGGAATAAGTTCTAAAGCCGTTGTTTTGAAAAATGAAATGGAAGGCTTACATTTCTGTGTATTCTTGAAAGAACTGATGTGTTCTAATACCTATAGGCATTTAATAGTTAATCGGTTTTCAAAGTTAGTCGAACGAAGAAGTGTGAGACAAAGAAATATTTTTATACTCCAATGGTGTCTATTAGATAACTTACCGCAAATTATAGATTATGAATGGAATGGTCGTATGACACGTAGCGCCATAGAGAGACTACATCTCGATACTGCAATGTCCTGGTTGTCAACGTTAGGAGGTGCATGTTCTGCCCTTGGTGACAACGACGTCGAGTTTGCTGAAAAAGCGGGACAAATTTCATTTCAACAAATGGACCTCGCTCTACGCATAGGAGATCCTGCCATGGTTTCACGGTGTAGACTGTACTTATCCATTTCTTTTATTCAGCAGTGCCGGTTTAAGGTAAATATATTTTCTGGTTAAGGTGCAGTTGAATTCATGATTGTGCTATACAGGATAATAAAAATGATTATGCAAAAATTAAAACCTTGTGTGTGGACTTGAATTTGTTGATAGGTTAAATGGCCCATCTGAAGTTTGTTTACTGTGGTGAGTGCTAGAAATCATTACAGGGCTGAGTGTGAGTTAACTAAACTGGGAGAATTTCTTGTTCACTTGAAATTAGCAGGTAATTTTTCTTAGTAGTTATTTAGGATCATGTATTTCCTTTCTAAGAGATTATAAAAGGGTGATCTTAACTTCTTACAAGATTCACAACAAATCCATTTCTTATAATGCCAATTTCATTTCTGAGCCAACAAAATGTTCTTTATCAACATTTTCTTAAAGAAGAAAAACTATCAGAAGATTGATCCCTTCCATGGAAAGCTTATCTATAATGATCAGAATGCAAAGCTAAATATCCTCCAACATTGGGTGCTAGAAGAGACACAGGCATATCCCTCAGAAGATTATGTAGAATTTGAGCTATTAGTAAATCAGCATTAATATAAAATTCAGAGTTTAGTAAACTTTAAATAGGAATAAAATTCTTTTATTTTGTTATACCAGGTATTCTTGAAAGTTTATCAAAAGGCATATACAATACTGCATTTAACCTTTTATGGTGTTAAAAGTAATTTGTTCCTGTACGTAATACAAACCCTTGACCTTTAATAGGAGTACGCCAAAGCAGATAGTCTCCATTTTTCAGGTTCGAATGCCACTGTGCGCTTTTACTCTTCTCCCTCCAAGGCTTCGTCCAGCAGAGGAGGCAAGAGGAAGAAAGTGTGTTCCGCCCTTCCCTCGGGGAGTCCTTTGAGAGTAATAGAAGTACATTATTACCCTCCTCTAGTGGAAGTAATACACCCCCGCCTCTCACCCAAAGGACTCCCACTGACATATTTGTTGATGACCCCCGCAAAGACCTGGACTTAGTATTGTTAGTGCCACTCCAGCAGAGAAACTTCTGGAGGTGTTAGTTGTGGCTAGGTCGCAAAAATCTTCCCGCCTTGCTGCTGCTCTCATCCTGCCTGTGGAGGAGAGTAGTGGAGTGGCACCCGTGGACATGTCCTTTGGTGTAGACATAACAGTTCATCCTTTACTTGAACGAGATGGCTCTGTCACTCACTGTCCAAAGGAAAAGGTAACCCTTTTGGCTGATTAGGTTGTTCATCTGAGCTTTCATCTAAAGCTCACAAGATGAGAGGTTTTAAAAAAGCGAAACTTTCAACAACAAAGAAGAAAAGTTGGTTGATCAGCACACGCAAGATCTCTCATTTCACAATCTTCATGCGCAAGATCCCTTCAAACTTGCAAACAATTGCGATCTCCAATGCTAGCTGAAAAACTCTCTCACTCTGTTGGTAAACATCAATCAGGATCTCCAGAGGTTCGGCTTCGATGACCTTAGATGCCAGGATGCCAGAAAACTCCAAATCAATCAATCTCCAGAGGATAAATTATCCAACTCTCTCATACTCCTCAACACACACAAGAATCGGCTTATGTGCATTCGCCTGTCAAGGCAAAAATAGGAAAGCTTTTGCACTAGTTATGAGACAAACTTAGGGACACTAAACCCAAAGAATCTACTTTCCCAAAGGCAAAGGCTTCTCGATCTCACTTTTCTAACTCTCGTTTTCCTCCTAAGTGGAAATATCGTGTTCGTATCGTTTTCCTTCTGTGAGTGACAACTCCATGGACTCATCCCTGCCCGGAGAGAAAACAGACCCAACCAAAGGCTTTCAACTATTGGAGATTGCTCTAATAATTGAAGCCCAGCGCTAAGACTCCCCTTTGACCTGAGATCGCTCTTGTTCAAGAGATTTGTCTTGAGGACAAGATCAATCAGTTTTAGTAAACCCCTCAAGATATGGGGATAGCTCTTCCAGGACGGAATCCCCCTCAAGTAGGTATAAGAAATAGAGACTGGCGACAACAAAGAAGAACTCTCAACGCTCTCTGGAGCAAAGGGAGTCTTCCCTGAGGAGAGCAAGTTCTCATTGGAGTTCTTCCAAGGGGAAGCACTTTTAGCAATCTGATCACTCATTGTCATGTTCCCCCTTGCACTCCTCTGAAATCAGGACACAAAGAGTCTTTTTCCATCTAAGGGGAGGGCTTAAGAAGAGCTGTGAGGATACAGGGACTTCTCGCATGTCCACAATCTTTCTGCTGCTGCAGAGTACTATACAGTATAGACCAGGTTTGGTCCTTGGTGCGGAAATGTCTTACTCTAGTGGGAGAGAGGGATTTACTCCTACTGCTGTTGATTCCGCTCCTTGTGGGAGAGGAGAGGAATCTTGAGTTACTTAAAGCATATTACTAATTATTAAAGGACTCAGGTTTGTATACAATAATTAGGGAAAATAAAAATTACTCTCAACATTTGTGATTTTACTTTGTAAAGTATAACATTAAATAGATTTGAACATTCTAAAATCATTAACCCTTTTACCCCCAGGCTATTTGGAAATTTCCAACCCTTAACCCCCAAGGGGTTATTTTTTTCCCATCTTATTTTGCAGTACAGGGTATATATTTTTTAAATTGCTCTAACAGCCTTAATTTTTGTCATAGAGAGATCAGGTTGGTCTCATTCTCTTGGAAAATGCCTGAATTTTCTCAAAAAATTATCAAAAATATGAAAAAAAAAATTTAGCTTTTTTTTGCAAGGACGTACCGGTACGTCCATGGGGGTAAAGGGATGGCTTTTGTGAAACGTACCAGTACGTCCTTTGGGGGTAAAAGGGTTAACTTGAAAAGATTCAGGTTTTGTATATTTAAGAAAAATACAGTTTACTTCAAACATTTTTTATTTCACTTTGCAAAATAGAGCATAATCCAGATTTAAACATTCTAAAAAATCACAACAATCAAAGGAAATACGCTTCTTATAGAGAAATAATTGTTTATAGTTGATCATCTTTATAAAATTCAGTAATTCTAGACTCATCTATGTTGCTGGTGTATGTTATATATTTGAATGAAGGTTTGTTTAAAACATTGTGTCATTAATATTTCTTTATATTGAAAATCTATCTTTTCACTCATTATTCCTTTTGCTTATTTTTATAGACAGAATTTAAAGCATTTGAAACTCGCACGAGTAAAGCCAAAAGGCACAATACCCCTTATAGTTGATCATCTTTATAAAATTCAGTAATTGTAGACCCATCTATGTTGTTGGTGTATGTTATATATTTGAATGAAGGTAATGTTTAAAACAGTATAAGTGTTATTAATTTTTTATTAAATTGAAAATCTTTGTCTTTTCACTTTTTAGTATTGGTTTGCTTATTTTGTAGAGACAAAACTTAACTCTTTTACCCCCAGGCTATTTGGAAATTTCCAAAACTTAACTCCCAGGGGTTATTTTTTTCCCAGCACATTTTGCAGTATATTTTTTTTAAATCGCTCTAACAGCCTTAATTTTTGTCATAGAGAGGTCAGGTTGGTCTCATTCTCTTGGAAAATGCCTGAATTTTCTCAAAAAATTATCAAGAATATGAAAAAAAAAATTTATAGCAGTTATTTGCAAGGACGTACCGGTACGTCCATGGGGGTAAAGGGATGAGTTTTGTGAAACGTACCAGTACGTCCTTTGGGGGTAAAAGGGTTAAATCATTTGAAACTTGCACAAGTTAAGCCAAAAGACATAATACTCCATAGTGAAGGTAAATAATTTAAGATCTATGTAAGATAAAATTGTAGTGAAGAATTGAAGTCCCTTTTCATCGTTTCAGGTTGCATCAGCCGTAATCCGCCATGAGTATTACTGGGCGCACTCCTTCCCGAAAGAAATGCGAGATAGACGTCTGATAAACATGTGTCATGGAATATGGAAGAAGTTGCAGTATGAGAAAAAGAAATCTAATCGTAACGGTCACGTGAGACGCTAAAACGAATATCTGACGGCACAAAAAACAAACCTCTGTTGTTATTTAAGCTTTATGCCAAGAAAAGCAGAAAAGGCAGTCCTGATTTTCTACTCTAAGCTGAAGGCTATCAAATTACTCATAAGATAAAACCACAAGTTAGCTTTTAGCTCAATTAAAATCGTATACTTGGCTCTATGAGTAATAGTTATCAGTGGTGCCCCTTACATTACATGCTTTTTCATCTTACTTTTCAATGAACTAGGTATGTGAGTTTTTTATATTTGAAATTTAAGATTTGCTTGTTACTGAAACTGTAGCAGTGACAAGCTTTTATTCAAAAGTAGAAATGAGTACTTTTGGTTGAGTGCAATCAAATCAATAGGACCTTTGCTCAATTCTGAATTTCTTTTGGTTCATATCTTCTCTCTTATGTTTTTCTTGACAAGTAATGCTTATTTTTGCAGTACTACAATATTTATTTAGTAATTTTAACATTGACGTGCCATTGATATTCTTTTCTCTGTTAGAGAAGAGGCTTATTACAAACCCCTTTTTTTTTAATATTTGTTTTATGTTGTAAAACATATTGTCTCTCTATTTATATGGACCTCATCAATGTGATGTGCAAATGTTGAAGATCGTGATGATGGTCTCTTAACTTGATTGAACAAATTTGTATGAGAACTTCTTGTGTTATATAAAAGAAAATAATATTTTACATCTTTGTGATGCTTGACCTTGTCAACTTTGCTAATCACTTTATAAAGAAGCAGGTTTTAAATATGGCCTTCAATTTAATTGTTTCATTGAGAAACAGTTAGTAGTTCATTGTCTGTAAGTATAAGTTTCATAATTATATTTGATGAATTATACATCAGCTTTAGTTGAGGTCTTAGGAACTTCACAGTGATAGATATCGTAAGTATTGATATGAATTTTATTGTGTTACTTTTCTTGGAGTGGCCTACTGGAAACATCACTGCCCGGCGATTGCCTGACTGTGGTTCGAGTCTTGCTCAAGCTTAATAGTTTCTTATAGTGTCTGCAATCTCACCGTCCTCGTGAGCTAAGGAACGGGGGAAGTAAAGGGGAGCCTATATGTCTACCAGCTGAGTCATCAGTAGCCATTGCCTGGCCCTCTTGGTGCTAGCTTTGGTAGAGAAGGGCCTTGGACACTGATTATATGGATATATAGTCAATCTCTAAGGCATTGTCGTTGTCCTTTATATCTTTAATGAG
Organism: Palaemon carinicauda; assembly: GCF_036898095.1. Classification (NCBI taxonomy): domain Eukaryota; kingdom Metazoa; phylum Arthropoda; class Malacostraca; order Decapoda; family Palaemonidae; genus Palaemon; species Palaemon carinicauda. The sequence continues at coordinate 122,643,726 of NC_090735.1, read as the reverse complement.
GGCAGTCTCATACCCTTTACCGAACAGCCAGATTTTATTCGGTGTATAGTATTCGGTATCTTTTGATTGAACAGAATCATCCCATCTGAAAGTTAATCCAGTTTTGTACATACTTTTATTTAATTGATTTGGACAGTTCTGTGTATCATAGGTTTTATACATACATACATACATATACCAAGGCACTTCCCCCAATTTTGGCGGTAGCCGACATCAACAAATGAAACAAAACAATAAAGGGGACCTCTACTCTCTACGTTCCTCCCAGCCTAACAGGGGACTCACCGAGTTCAGCTGGTACTGCTAGGGTGCCACAGCCCACCCTCCCCCGTTATCCACCACAGATGAAGCTTCATAATGCTGAATCCCCTACTGCTGCTACCTCCGCGATCTAAGGCATCTGAGGAAGCAGCTACACTAAATGCTTTTATAGTTTATTGTTCTCATATTTAGAGATTACATTATATGAAATGAAATAAATTTTTCCCTCATTTCAAGACTTAGAGAAAGTGTTTATCATACTATTTGCCATGGCCATCCTCTTGTAGTCCTTAAAGAGGGTAGCCTTAAGGTTGACTAGTTGCTTTGTTGTACAGTACTTGTTTTCACAAAAGTTGAGGTTTCCCAATTAATTCAGTTTATTACAGTATCATGTGATCTTTCATACATACATACATACATACATACATACATACATATACCAAGGCACTTCCCCCAATTTTGGGGGGTAGCCGACATCAACAAATGAAACAAATTCTTCCCCCGGTATTAAAGTACAAAAAAATTATGGTAAAGACAGACCTCAAGATAAGCAGGAAGGGGGGAAAGAAAATTGAGTCATGGGCCTGCTTCACACGAGTGGTTTGAAACTATGCGGTTGGTGGCTGTGCAGTTTAGAAATCAATGCAAAATAATGATGCCCTTGACACACTGCGGGAAATAACCTAGCGGCAGAATACCTGGACTGTAGTGATTTGCAAACCGCTTACACTTCTAAACTGTGTGGTAGAATACCTAAGAAGTTTATGGTTCCCTTCAGACGAGAGGTTTTCCCCCGTACAGGGAGAATTAGTTCAGCTGTTGCAGAGGGCAGGCATTCTTTTTCTGCTGGTATTTTTCTGTGATTAATATGAATTATCTTATTACAGTGAACCCTCGCTACTTCGCGGTTCGACCATCGCGGATTCACCACTTCGCGGATTTTTTCCATAACCCATATATATACAGTAATATATATATATATATATATATATATATATATATATATATATATATATATATATATATATGCATGTATTTATGTATATATGTAGGTATGTATATGTGTATACATATAAATATATATATATATATACACACACACACACACACATATATATATATATATATATATATATATATATATATATATATATATATATATATATATATATATATATATATATATATATATATATATATATATATATATATATATATATATATCTAAAGTAGGAAGATGTGATGTAGTTCTAAGGGAAAAGTATGGGAAATATGTTTGGGTAATAAGCAAAGCTCTACCTCCAGTTTGTTTCTACATTATGATCAGAGATAAATGTAAACAAAACATTGGTTGCCATTTTTTATCGTGCTTTTTAGCATGTTTAGGAAATGCATGATATAAAATCACCTTTACTATTTGTGCCTGTTTTAGTTTAGGGTACTGTAGTACATGCATTAAATGTTCTGTACATTAAAGGGTAGTTTGTTAACAGTACTACGTACAAGGGAAGGTTTTAAAAGTCTGAATATACATGTTGAATAAATAGGTAAATATGGTGTCACTACTTCGCGGATTTTCACCTATCGCGGCCGCGACTGGAACCTATCTACCGCGATAAACGAGGGTTCACTGTATCATAATATTGATTGTTATTATGTTTATTGGGTGGGTCCACCATTTACGTAGTTGCTTCTTTTTAGTACCCTGTTTATTTTATACACAGAGACCACTTTCTTCTTCTCGTCCTCCATCTTGAACAAACACCGACAGGCTAATATTATGTTCCCTGATCCAGACGAACCGCATGGGAAACCACGGCTCTTTGACATGTGCAGGAATCTGCCGCTCGGTTTCAAACCGCTTGTGTAAAGCGGGTCATAAAACTAGGAAATCAAGGCCGGACATAATGGCATTATAATAAACTATAGGACAATCTTCTCACTAATAGAATGTAGTGATGTGTGCTTGTGACACAGATCCAATTTAATCAGCTGACTAGGAAAGATGAAAACAGTTCATATAAGGAGTATCTATATTATTCAAGTTTGAAGAGTTGTTTTGAATTTGCGTGGATAATACCTTGTCTTAGTTTAATTAAATTGATTCTTCCTGAAGGATGTACTCATAAAAGGGGTTCTGCAAAGTCTTCACAGACACCAGTAGGAGTAGGGAACTAGGTGAGCTATATATTGGCCAGTATGACTGAAACTAAAGTGTATCTTTAGTATGACTTCCTTTCACATATGATGGGTGACAGGGAAAGTAATGTATAATAAAACCTCTCACAGTCCCTGTCCTAATGGAAGGAGGAAGATAAGGACTTTTTTTTATAGTCTGTAAGGTCAGCGAAATACCCAAGGGAAACCATATCATATAGACCAGGGTACTAAGTTTCATAATCCCTTTAAATGTTCCTCAAAGCAGAATCGTAAATGACCATCTCTTTGTAGTTCCCAAGGGAAGTGCTCATAATGTGATGTTGGCTTCAATGAGACTTCTTTTTATATAAGGTTAGTTACCCCTCTTACCCCCAGGCTATTTGGAAATTTCCAACCCCCCAGGGGGTTATTTTTTCCCCAGCACATTTTGCAGTATATTTTTTTTAAATTGCTCTAACAGCCTTAATTTTTGCCGTAGAGAGGTCAGGTTGGTCTCATTCTCTTGGAAAAGGCCTGAATTTTCTCAAAAAATTATCAAAAATATATAAAAAAAAAAATTTATAGCATCTTTTTGCAAGGACGTACCGGTACGTCCATGGGGGTAAAGGGATGGCTTTTGTGAAACGTACCAGTATGTCCTTTGGGGGTAAAAGGGTTAAGAGGAAATAAAATATGATTTTTAAAAATGATATACTAGTAATGTAGTATAGCTTAGGTACGAACTTGTCACATCAGGCAAATGAGAATCTAGTGTAAATTAATGTACAGTACAGTATTGTACTTATGTATTGAAGTGAAAAATAAGAATATGAAAAGGAGACAGTTTGAGCAAAAACTATATTACATTCATTAAAGAATTTTAATAAATCAGAGTGATTCATTTATATCAACAGTAAATCAGTAAAAGCATCGTTAATGGATGCAGACTGAAATTTATGACCAGGAACATTTAATCGATGAAAATTATTTTTTAAGAGTACTCGACCTTACCCATGACATGTAGCCTAAATTCTATACAGTATATTAGTTGCTTACTCTCTTTAAAATAATTGAATAACTTATTGTGATGTATAGTATAGTAATTCTCTAATAATTCTTTACATTATATATTTCGCTCTTAACATATAGGGATATACATTGAGTAAGGTTACGGTATTGAACATGACATAAGGTTTTATTTACCAGTATAATTAATGAAATTTTTATTGGTAGGGTGAAAATTTCAATCAACTTTGGTTACATTTCATTCATAGAATGTGTTCTATCACAATTAAGGGGTACATCTACAATAAGACCATTGGTTGGGGTACGGCAAGGAAGCCTCTCTTATAATAAATGAAACTTATTTTTATAGCAATTATCAGAAAGGATTATATGGATAGAGATGTCTCCCAGTAGTAGCTAGACTATTAATGATCCATCCATATACCAAGGCATTTCCCCCCATTTTTTTGGGGGGGGGTAGCCGACATCAAATAAATGAAAAAAAAGGGGACCTTTCCTCTCCACGCTCCTCCCATCCTGACGAGGGACTCAACCGAGTTCGGCTGGTACTGCTAGACTGCCACAGCCCACCCTTCCCCGTTATCCACCACGGATGAAGCTTCATAACGCTGAATCCCCTACTGCTGCTACCTCCATGGTCATCCAAGGTGACCGAAGGAAGTAGCAGGCCCTACCGGAACTGCGCCACAATCGCCCACCGTTCATTCCTATATCTAGCACGCTCTCTTGCCTCTCACATCTATCCTCCTATCACCCAGAGCTTTCTTCACTCCATCCATCCACCCAAACCTTGGCCTTCCTCTTGTACTTCTCCCATCAACTCTTGTATTAATGATATAGGAATATTATTATTGTTAGGAAATTTAAGCCAACCAGTAAGGTAAAGTTCCTAAATCCAATTCATCTGTAGTCAAATGAAAGGATCTTGGAAGTTCCTGGGATTGCTGTCTTTAAAAACTAGTGATTCAACTGAAGTAGAATGTAAAGTTTTGTCTTTTACGGACATTCAAAATTTTAAATGATTTATACTACAAATACAAACCTCTCATTACCTTTGCCAGCTTCGTTGCGGCGAAGGTAATGTTTCGATAGGGGAGTATTTATTTGTTTGTATGTCTGGGTGTGTGTGATTGGCATAACTCAAAATCTGACTGAGTCTCATGAAATTTGGTGGGATGATTGGCCATGATCAAAGCATGATTATATTAGATTTTGGGAGTGATTGTGTCAAAGGTCAAGGTACTGTAATGAAAGGGTAAGAATTCTCTTTTTGCTATATGGTGGTCAAATTTTATCTGATTTGCATAAAACTAGTCCCAAAATGGGCATAATTCAATTGCTTACCTTGTGATTTACAGCATGATATAGGCGAAGGTAGGAGCTCTGCCGAATGCTCATTCTAGTTTAGGGTTGTGGTGGCCGATGTGGTAACGTCCCTGACTGGTGAATGCCATACTGGGGTTCGAGTCCCGCTCAAACTCATTAGTTTCTTTGGTCGCTGCAATCACACCATCTTTTTGAGGTAAGGATGGGGTGTTTGGGGGAGCCTATAGGTCTATCTTCTGAGTCATCAGCAGCAATTGCCTGGCACTCTTTGGTTCTATCTTGGGTGGAGAGTGGGCTTTGGCGTTGTTCATATGTATATACGGTCAGTCTTTATAGCATTATCCTGCTTGGTAGGACAATGTCACTGTCCCTTGCCTCTGCCATTCATGAACGGCCTTTAAACCTGATTTCCCAACCTCCAATCCCTCTGATGGAATCTTTAAGAACAAATAAATTGTGTTTGATGAAATAGAACTCAGGTGTTATGGGATCCATTCGTCTCTTCGGGCATTGGATTTTTACCTGAGAGGTTGATGTAAAATTCTGTTGTTTATGGTATGCTAATAGTAGACTCAGTACTGCTAAATCTGCCTTTCTGGACTGAAGAAGTGATATAAGAGTTTTGTACTGTACAGTATTCACAAAATAGGAACATTGCTTAACCCTTATACCCCCAAAGGACGTACTGGTACGTTTCACAAAACTCATCCCTTAACCCCCATGGACGTACCGGTACGTCCTTGCAAAAAAGTGCTATAAAAAAATTTTTTTTTCATATTTTTGATAACTTTTTTGAAAAAATTCAGGCATTTTTCAAGAGAATGAGACCAACCTGACCTCTCTATGACAAAAATTAAGGCTGTTAGAGCAATTTAGAAAAAATATACTGCAAAATGTGCTGGGAAAAAAATAACCCCCTGGGGGTTAAGGGTTGGAAATTTCCAAATAGCCTGGGGGTAAAAGGGTTAAGATTCTTATAAACTAGTTATAATAGTTGTTTTCACTAATACTGTATGAATAATTTATTCTACTACGTATTGTAAATATCTGAAAATGTGCCTTTAAATTTATAATATAAGTTACTGCTATATGTATAGATGAAAGACAAATTAGTAGTTTTTAAACTAATATCTGTTCAATATAGAGCCAAGACAGTATTGTTCAAAATGTGTTGAATCTCTATTTTTTCCTACGTGAAATAACATAGGGATATTTGTCTCTAAAACAAGCTGTTATTGTGAATGTTTTTTTGTTTTCAAATTATGTTTTCAATTAGATTCCTTTCTTAGTTGCTGTAATAAGGTAGAAAATTGTTCCTAATGGTTTAACTATTGATCGTTAGATGGGATTTTTATAACTAGCTGGTATTGGACAGTTTGTTGTTGTCACTTGGTGTAAGAACAAGCTTGAAAAAGTATGAATATATGTTTAAAATCTGGTCCAGCAATGGGGATTGAAATGTAATTCAGTGCCCCTTTTGCAGTATGACCTGCCATGTAATAGCACATTATGCGGAACTGCCTTTATACCAGGTATAGTCAAAACTATCTTTAACCCTTTTACCCCCAAAGGACGTACTGGTACGTTTCGCAAAAGTCATCCCTTTACCCCCATGGACGTACTGGTACGTCCTTGCAAAAAAATGCTATAAAAATTTTTTTTCATATTTTTGATAATTTTTTGAGAAAATTCAGGTATTTTCCAAGAGAATGAGACCAACCTGATCTCTCCATGACAAAAATTAAGTCTGAAAGAGCAATTTAAAAAAAAATATACTGCAAAATGTGCTGGGAAAAAAATAACCCCATGGGGGTTAAGGGTTGGAAATTTCCAAATAGCCTGGGGATAAAAGGGTTAAATAGCAATAGCAGACTTTGATCCGGTTGGATCATTTGTTTGTTTTGATTGTGTCTCTAAAGAGTTTGAGATGAATGTTGGTGTCCAACAAGGACTAGCTCTGATATGCCAGGCCATCCACATATAAAAGTTTTTCCAACCATGGTTATTGTGTAATAACTTATCTATAAAGGTATACTGTATATGATGAAAGAATATGAACAATAGTTGGCAACACAGAATAATAAAATATGAGGTTGCTTAAGAGCATAACTTTAGCGAAAGGAGGGATATAAAGATCCATACTATCAACTCGGTCTTCTGCCTCCCAATCTAGTTTCAGACATCTAGTTACCTGAAAGAATACTTACTTAGCTAGGGGAGGGATATAAAAAACGGATTTAGAGCGAAGCGAAAAATCTATTTTTGGGTGAGGTAGCCATGTCGTCCTGATGGAAGTTCCTTCATAGTAGCTTCCTAGGTTATATTTAACTACAGTGATATATCCCAGAGAATTTTATTAAAGGTATCCAGAATTCTAACTCCTGGCGCGAATATCCCTTGCTTTTGTCTTTAGGGATATCGCATAAGATCAGAGGACGTATTCTTGACACGCCACATAGTTATCTACACCCATAATAGCGTTTACGCTTCGAGAGGGGAAAGTGGCAAGAATTGTAGGAGGGCCGTTATTAAGGCAACGCTCCTACTTGTACTGTTGTTGAGCGCCAGCACGACGCCGTGTCTTGGCGCCATCTTGTCATTCTTTCTCAAGTAGCATACCTAGCTCATCAACTCGGTCTTCTGCCTCCCAATCTAGTTTCAGAAATCTAGTTGTCTGAAAGTGTCTGGAAATGCAAGGGTTCAGTAACAGAATGATACAAAGTAACTAAAGAATTAAGGCTCTAAGAGGATCATGACTGTAAGGTGCAGTGAACATTCTGAACGCTTACTGATTGGAACGCTATTACTACTAGACCCGATTTGAGAAGTCAGTTTAGTGTTAGCAACTGAGCATGTAAGAACAAAATGACTGCCTCACTGGCTTTTTGAGAGTTAACAAAAGGTAATAAAGTTTAAGAGGTTTGAAGCTCATCACCATTAAACTGGGCGGATTAAGTGTGTATGAGAGAACGGTGTGGGCATGTCATAATCATCGTCATCACCGCTTTAAACAACTGGCCTAATTTTCTCTGGATTCTAACTAAAAGCAAGTTTCATTTGCGCTTAAACTTCAAACATTATTTCCCTGAGATGAACAGCGATATATTTGCACTCCTCACAACGGTAATTTATATCAAAGTACAGTACTATCTCTGTGTAGTAATTGCTAACAAATCCAGAGGAAGTCACCATAAATCACAACACTGTAAAACTTATCACAGTCTGGAAGGAGGTGTCCATTGAACCGATGCAACTAAAAGACTGAAATACCAGTGAGCCCCTGGTTCTTCACTTCTTGCCATTAACTGCTACGGTGTCTCATTACTACTAAATTAATGTCCTTTTATAGTTTATATATCAAATATCTGTTTTGATATTGTTAATGTTTTTAAATTATTTAAATTTAAATTACTTCTTATAGCGTTTATTTATTTCCTTATTTCTTTCCTCACTGGGCTATTTTTCCCTGTTGGAGCCCTTGGGCTTATAGTATCTTGCTTTTCCAACTAGGGATGTAGCTTAGCTAGTAATAATAATAATAATAATAATAACAATAATAATAATAATAATAATAATAATAATAATAATGTGTTAGTTGAAAGGAAAACAAGAAATTTTTCAATTTTTGTGGTAAATGTCAATAAACCGAGCTTCTGGAGAAGCGATATAAACATCAGGGGAGGTTCGTAGAAATAATTAAGCTTTCTATGACAATAGTGCAGGCTGTATAATATCAGCTCCATTGTCATCTTGGGAAGCAAGTAGTGCTTTTGGTCGTGTATCCTGTACATTTCTTGCAGTTAACATTGTGTATCCGACAGATGCTTTTCAGAGTTACAGTATTGCTGTTTGTGGGTACAGTAGACCATTTCACTGTAGGATAAATATTGGAACTGAGCATTGTGAGCTTGGCCAAAGTATCAGTTGTGGATATTAGTTCAGATTTATTGCTCAGCTGTTTTTTTTCTTTCTGTGATTGCTAAAGTGTGTATATTTTGTTGAAAATTCAATTGCATCTTTAGTTTGAAAATTAAATTGCATCTTTAGTTTCATTTAGGATACTGCCTTTTAGGTCTTGTTTTTTTTCAGTTTTGTGAAGCCCTTTAGATCCAATTTTCTTTTCTTAAAACAATAAATTTTATGTATTGCAATCATTTGCCAATCTTGAACAAATATTTTTCCTCTTTGTCCAAAGCAGAATTCAAGAAGGAAGCATGATTATATTATCAGCTGCTGTATAGGTACAAGATCAAAAAATAGAAATCCACATAAAAATCTTTATTCTCAAGCACTAGCAACTGAAGAACAAACCCACTACACCATTGCAATAGTTCATCAGTCTCGCACCTTGCTTCAAGCAGAGCCATTTCAGTAGGAGACGTCATAGTCAAGATCAGTGAGCGTGTTCCAGTTGCTAAAGCTGAGGTAAGAAGTACAGTTACAGTATAACAACATTAAAAAATATGAATACAAAAACTTCATTTAAAAAAATTGAGCTACCAATAGAAAGTGGACTGTTAGTTAGGCTTCTGAGCAAGAAAGCTCTACATTTCTGGGGCAATATTGCAGTCATAATCATATCAGGTGAACAATGGGGCATTTTACCATGGATAATTTTTTAAGTAAATATTGATTGAGGTTCAGTACTTAATTATAATTGATGAATATGTTATTAGTTAACTTGAGAGACGCTATAATTTTAAGGATTTATTTTTTCCTTCTATAAAAAATATAAGAGAACTTAACCCTTACAGTACTTATTACTTTAAATATAAATACAGTCATTTAAAAAAAATGGTAAAAGTATTTGAAAGGTAAAAAAAAAAGTTTATGCTTTCAAAAAATAGATGGTTATACATTTCCACCGCTTTTCTGGTTCACACTAAGTCTTTTCAGGCATTGCACACACTTCCTCACACTTCGTTTCTTCGCTCTGAGTTGCTGCTTTTCCTTCTGCCTCTGGTCCTTTAGGGGCTGAAGAGGGATCTAAATTTAAGGCCTGTAAAAGAAAAGTCATGAATTTAAAGTGTGAAAATATTTAACGCGAAGAAACATATTGTACTTGTATGATAACAATTCAGGCTACAAACGGCCACTCTGTCCCCATTGTGCTCGTTGGTTGAGGACTGTCTGTATCTAATATGATAAAGATGTTAACCTTAATCAAAGTAATAGCCACTACTGTAAATAAAAATGAAAAGTACAGTATTATTATTCTGTTCCAGCACATATGCAAACCCTCGTCCTTTATAATAGGATAGATTTACAGCGAAGCTGGAGTACACAGCCGTTAAATTTTATATCGAGGTGTAAACAATCCAACCGGTAGTTACCTGTCAGCAGTGGGGAAGCACCGCCCCTTCTCGTTGGCTCACTGATAAACCACTTTGATTTCGGCCATAGGTGTGAACGGATGTTCTCACCTCTGGAATACTGGCTCGTATTTATTTTTCTCTCTTTCTTTTCAGCGTGTTTGGGAATGTTTGCTATGGTGAGGATACCAGATATGTGGGGGTGTTGTACCGTAAGTGCGGCACCTTTATGTCCAAAAGGGAGACCGATCCTCACCATTTGTCCCAGGCTTGTAGAGGACACTATAGCAGCCTGGCTTCTAACTGCGAAGAGTGTCGGGACTGACCATCCTCCCAGTGGGATGTGTATGGCAGGAGAAGAAAGAAGACCTAAAGGGACTCTTTGCCTTTGGAGCCTTCCTCAAAGTTGAAGAAGTCCTGATTTCTATCATGTTACCCTAGTACCCCCCTCAGCTATCTCTTCCCAGTTGGCCTCCTACGGAGATTGCTCAAACAAGAGCGATGAGCCCTTTAACTTAGGGTAACCTTCAATGCAGGCAGACCCTCCCTTTTCCCCCAGAGAAATGAAGGAGGATTCCTCTTGAGGGGAGTTTGATGATTCTTTGAACACTTAGGCCATCCTTGGGCTTGAAGGGTGAGTGGAGATACTGGCGTGAAGGACTAGGCAGGATGGGGTTTCTGATTGGCTCTTCTCCATCCAGAGTTAAGAAGAGGGAGTCTCTCCTTCTTGGTCTCGTTCCCCAAGAGCCTAGCACTTACTCTGCAGGAGCTCTTCCTGAAGTCCCGTCTGTACTACCTAATAGATCTGGTTTAAACCACACTAGAAACTGTCCCCACTACACTTATACACTAGAAAAGGACATAAAAGCTCACCTTTAATATATCTGCATTACTAGCGTGATCTGCAGCATTCTTCTGCTTAAATTCAAAAGGAACTTTTGCCCCTTTCTCTGTCACTACAAGCAGTCCACCCGTTTGATACCAGTCACCTTTGGTATCACCTCCTACTGCCATCTCCTTGCTCTGGATAAATGAATAATGTGGTTAGACTCTCTTTCTCTCCCATTCTGATAAGTTTTTAATTTTTTAATTTTAAATATTTTCAAGAAAAATAAGATTAAAAGTACATTATTTTAAGTCCGTTCCAATTTATAAGAAAAGAAAGTCTTGATATGTCTGTAGTCTAGAATCATTTCTTGTTTTAAACATTAAAAGTTTTTGTAAAGGGAAAACAAAATGTTTAATCTAAGAAATGCACATCAGACAAAAACAACAAATGCCAAATCAAAAAATGTGATTACTTGGCAATCTTAAAATACTGAGAAAAACAGAATATATTCATCCATACTTTTTTTATCCCTTCTCTGGAATCCTTTCCAAGTAATGAAGGGAACAACGAGAGTTTAGATAACTTCTTAAATTCCAGAGCCTTGTAGCTTTTCTTTTCTGCATCAATATATAATTCTGTTGAAAATATAAGACGAAAACAATTAACAAATTTTTTAGAATATAATACTATATATTACATGGGAAATGCAGTGAATAATGAAACTAACAGATTTGAGAAATACATCTGTTTAAAATAATTAGCTGATGCAATTCTAGCTCCACGAGGCACCAAAAGAGTTGGAAGACCCAGGCCTACATGGCTGATGACTATGAAACGTGACGTGAGAGATGATGAATGGAGAGGTATTGAATTGAAAGCTCAAGATAGAGACGACTGGCGAAATTTAACAGAGGCTCTTTGCGTCAATAGTTGTAGGTGATGATGATGAATTCTAGCACACATTTATTTTTTTAAATACTGTAGCATATCTAAAACAGCTGTAGTTATTTAATTTTAAAGTTGAATATGGTAGATTTACAAAAACAAAGTTTTAAATTTGCTAATAAAATTTTAATTCTAAAGATATTCATTTCGTTCAAATTACTGTACTCTAAATGAAGTTCATATATACATAAATGCTTTGAAATATTACTATCAAATTTACATTAAGGTGAATACTAAAAATACAATAAGTAAACAAATTAGAGCTAATATGCACCAACGAAAATACGAAAACTGTTTTACCTCCTTTGAAAAACTCCCCTTTGAGAAATTCCTCCACCCCCAATTCTTCCAGGCCAATGCCTATGAGCCTGACACCGGCCTGGGTGAGCTGTGGCTCCAAGAGGCTGAGCTCTTTGGAAGCCACCCGACAGAAAGCTCATCCAAATCTTCTCATGAAAAAGATGACACAGCTGCCCTCTGACCAAAAGGTGCCCATTTTGACTTCCTGCGAAGGAGAAAAACAAAATGGGGTTAATTATTAGAAAACCACTCAAAGAGGAAATTTGCATATACTTAATTAACTCTTTTACCCCCAAAGGACGTACTGGTACGTTTCGCAAAACTCATCCCTTTACCCCCATGGACGTACCGGTACGTCCTTGCAAAAAACTGCTTTTTAAATTTTATTTTTCATATTTTTGATAATTTCTTGAGAAACTTCAGGCATTTTCCAAGAGAATGAGACCAACATGACTTCTCTATGACGAAAATTAAGGCTTTTAGAGCAATTTTAAAAAAATATACTGCAAAATGTGCTTGAAAAAAAATAACCCCTGGGGGTTAAGGGTTGGAAATTTCCAAATAGCTTGGGGGTAAAAGGGTTAATCTTTAGTCACCCAAAGGATACACAGGGCCTCATTGAATTCATACCATATGCCTCTTTCCTTTGCCATCTCTGAGCTCAGCCCAATTCCCAGATCCCACCTAATTTTGCATTGTTTCCAGCAACAGTACATGTCATTCGTGCATAGGAACAGTATTTGCATAATCCAATGTGCCTCTGTTTGCATTTGGATGCCAGCGGGTAATTTTGCAGGCGTACTGTATGTGGCAGATCATGTACTCTATACATACATACATACATATACCAAGGCACCTCCCCCAATTTTGGGGGGTAGCCGACATCAACAAAGAAACAAAAACAAAAAGGGGACCTCTACTCTCTACGTTCCTCCCTCTATATACTCTTTAAAACACCAGTATCCCCTATTTCCACTCATTATCAATAATATTCAATATAATGAGTGCTTTCTTCTTTAATTCCTTCTTTGTACTTGTACGTTATATAATCCTTCAAGTTAATGTCAGTACCTATCCCATAGTTTATGAAAATAATACAAAAATCCTTGTATAAATCTGTGCTCTTCACGCTAGAACTACGAAGCTTCTTGGGTGTTATGACTTGCTCATAAGTCTGAGGTAGGAAACTGCACGGCTGTGCCAAGTGTGGTCGTGGAAGGTTGTGTTTCTTTTGGACTTGGCATGCGGTGTGCTTAAAAATGTGTTTGTATCTTTTAACGTGTAGAATTAGATTATCTTCTTCCAGCTATGGTGTTCCTCCCATGATTTGAAAAATAGGAGGGATATTCTCCCTTGTGATTTACGGGGATTTTTGAAAAACAAGGGAGATCGTGGTAGTGTTTAGCGAACAAGTTAAGCAAGAAGAATGGATTTAATTTTTAAATACGGTAAATGGATCAAGTTTTAATTGTACTAATGTAGGCTATTGGTAAGTAAACAATGTTTGATTCTTTTCCATTTAGGATTTTATCAAGTTTATTTATAGAGTTTCCTTTTATATGTTTGTTACCTTTTACACAGTTGTAAATGGCTAAAATTTTATGAGGCATCAGCAACGCTAATTTTAGCTACGAGCTGCAAATGATCGAAAGCTTTGGAAACTTCAGTAGAGATTTAAACTCTCCCCCTCTCCTGCAGATCGATCAGTGGACTTTGTGTGGTGTACTGTAGACGTTAATTAAGCGTTATGCTATGTCCCTTTGGCTCCAAGCTGGACTTGCTATTTATTATTATTATTATTATTATTACTATCCAAGCTACAACCCTAGTTGGAAAAGCAAGATGCTATAAGCCCAGGGGCTCCAAAAGGGAAAAATAGCCCAGTGAGGAAAGGAAATAAGGAAATAAATAAAAGAAGAGAACAAATTAACAATAAATCATTCTAAAAAAAGTAAGAACGTCAAAACAGATATGTCATAATAAATATAAACTATTAACAACGTCAAAACAAATATGTCATATATAAACTATAAAAAGACTCATGTTATTATCATTCTACTTTACCTTTCGTTACCCAGCTGCAATCACATTTTAGCCTTCTGTTATACCTCGTTCCTGCTACATATCTTCCATCGTACTATGCAACCACTTTACTTCCTATTGCAACTACGCTGTTTACCCAGTGGAACATATATTTATATTTATTCTTCATCTTCAACTATTATTATTATTACTAGCTAAGTATGGCTGGTGTATCTCGAGTAGATAGGGTTAGGAACGAAGTGGTGAGAGTGAGAACGGGTGTAAGAAATTAGTTAGCAGCTAGAGTGGATATGAATGTGTTGAGGTGGTTTGGCCATGTTGAGAGAATGGAAAATGTCTGTCTGCTAAAGGTGATGAATGCAAGAGTTGTTGGGAGAAGTACAAGAGGAAGGCCAAGGTTTGGGTGGATGGATGGAGTGAAGGAAGCTCTGGGTGATAGGAGGATAGATGTGAGAGAGGCAAGAGAGCGTGCTAGAAATAGGAATGAATGGCGAGCGATTGTGACGCAGTTCTGGTAGGCCCTGCTGCTGCCTCCGATGCCTTAGATGACCGTGGAGGTAGCAGCAGTAGGGGATTCAGCATTATGAAGCTTCATCTGTGGTGGATAATGTGGGAGGTTGGGCTGTGGCACCCTAGCAGTACCAGCTGAACTCGGTTGAGTCCCTTGTTAGGCTGGAGGAACGTAGAGTAGAGGTCCTCTTTTTGTTTTTGTTTCATTTGTTGATGTCGGCTACCCCCCAAAATTGGGTTAAGTGCCTTGGTATATGTATGTATGTATGTACTAGCTAAGCAACAACCTTAGTTGGAAAAGCAAGATGCTATTAGCCCAAGGGCTCCACCAGGGAAAAATAGCTCAGTGAGGAAAGGAAAGATGGAAATAAATATACAATATGAGAAGTAATGAACAATCAAAATAAAATATTTTTAAAATAGTAACATCAGAACATATTTCATATAGAAGCTATAAAAAGACTTATGTCAGCCTGTTCAACATAAAAATATTTGCTGCAAGTTTGAACTTTTGAAGTTCTACCGATTCAACTACCCGATTAGGAGGATCATTCCCCAACTTGGTCACAGCTGGATAAAACTTCTTGAGTACTGTGTATTATTAAGCCTCATGATGTAGAAGGCCTGACTATTAGAATTGACTGCACACCTAGTATTATGAACACGGAACTAAGTATATAATTATGATTTAACTACTTTATTCCTCGAAATAAGTAGCATTTTGTTCATAAATCAGTAAATTATCTGTTATCTTTCTTTTGTAACACAATTCATATCACTAAATGCAGTCGTGAGAGATAAAAATAATGATTCATCATCTCGGTTTCCAAACGTGTAAAACTTCTATTCATAAAGCCAGTCCTTAGATAAGAAATTGATATCGCCTTATCTTTACCATCGTTGAAAAAAAAAAGATTGTTCCTAGCTTTACCCCGCAAGTGATAACGTTATCCTTCTGTTGAACTTCCTTTGTTCAACCGCTGTAATTACTGAACAACTGATATCCAGACTGACTTATCACTGTGAATGATGAAATCATATTTCATGAACCCAGGACCCTGCCTGGGAATTTCTCCAAACTTCACTTTGGAATGATAATGTAATTGAATCCTTTCCACTATAGTCCATTTCTTTTAGCGATGCATATTTGCACCGACTCGCAGCGGTGCCCTTTTAGCTCGGAAAAGTTTCCGGATCGCTGATTGGTTGGACAAGATAATTCTAACCAATCAGCGATCAGGAAACTTTTCCGAGCTAAAAGGGCACCGCCGCGAGTTGGTGCAAATATGCATCGCTAAAAGAAATGGACTATAGTGCACACCTAATATTCAAATTGCTACATTTATAAATGAACCCACTGGGCATAAAATGCGCATGTCATTAGCTACCTCGTCACGAGAATTGTTACAGATGGTATCAAGTTATTGTAGACAAGATTTACGTCTACTGTAGGTTCTAAAGCTTTCAAATATGTGGCCCCAAGACTAAATAACAAGCTCCCACTAGCCATCTGAAAGACTGAAGATATTGGGACCTTAAAAAAATTGAAGATTGTTTTCTAAGCACTTCGATAACGTGAATGTGACAATTAACGTGGAATAGGCTTTGTGATCTTAGCTTGGGTACTGATCATATGTATATATGGTCAGTCTCTAGGGCATTGTCCTGCTTGATAGAAGCAATGTCACTTTCCCTTGCCTCAGCCATTCATGAGTGGCCATTAAACCTTTAAACACGTCAATCCATGCCTGGGGTTTGGCCAGTTTTCATCACCACGTTGACCAGTGTGGATTGGTGATGGTGTGAGATTTTCAGTTGATCACACAACAAACCAAACTAATATGAGTGGCCCTGACTAGTACAGCTTTGCTGATCATGGCAATAATATGCTCAAACCCTTTCACCACTTTATGGTATCCTCGCTCAGAAAGGGATATATATATATATATATATATACGTATATATATATATATATATATATATATATATATATATATATATATATATATATATATATATATATATATTTATCCTAGTTTGCATACAAATTCTGCCTACAATTTTAAACTAATGAGACCAACAATAACAATGGGATGTAAAAGCTAGCTATTTCCCATTAACTGCCTCTTAAGACAATGCTGGCTGGTGGCGATCGTGAAGAGAAATTGCAGAAACTAGCAAGGTTTTAATATGTTTTCAAGAAAAAGAAATAGCTAAAGGTTATGGTGGGTTTTGAAAACCAGTAAGAGAAAGCAAAAGTGTTAGAATTGAAGTTTCTGATGAAATATAACATGACGACAGGAAGAAAATGAGTGATAAGAGATTTAAGTTAGAAATGAAATCCATTTTATTTAAGGCATTCCCTAAAACCGATAATTTAGTTCCGCGAGTATGATAACATGAAAAGTTTCAGTCAACTAACCTGAAAAATTTAATACATCATGACTAATAAAATATTTATTTCCTCTCCTCACTGGGCAATCTTTTCCTGTTGGACCCCATGTGCATAGCATCCTGCTTTTCCAACTATGGTTGTGGCTTTGCTATAAACAATGATAATTTTCACAATTTCAACTATGGTTGTTAGCTCTGCTAGTAACAATAATAATTTTCACAATTTCAATATCGTAAAGGTATCATCGTCCAAAATTGTATATTCGTTCGTTCAACTGCCCTACGGGCCTCTTGTCTCGACAAAGGTAGAAATAACAGTAGTAATGTAATATCAAAACCCGAACTAATTTCTCCTTCTTAGCCATTTTCTTTCTCATACCAGCAAGGAAAATTATAGGCAGCAACGTACGTGTAATATGAATCAATTGCCATCAATCAAATAGCTTTGATGCGTCTCTCTCTCTCTCTCTCTCTCTCTCTCTCTCTCTCTCTCTCTCTCTCTCTCTCTCTCTCTCTCTCATTGCCATCAATCAAATAGTTTTGATGCGCTTCTCTCTCTCTCTCTCTCTCTCTCTCTCTCTCTCTCTCTCTCTCTCTCTCTCTCTCTCTCTCATTGCTATCAATCAAATAGCTTTGATGCTCTCTCTCTCTCTCTCTCTCTCTCTCTCTCTCTCTCTCCTCTCTCTCTCTCTCTCTCATTGCCATCAATCAAATAGCTTTGATTCTCACTCACTCTCTCTCTCTCTCTCTCTCTCTCTCTCTCTCTCTCTCTCTCTCTCTCTCATTGCCATCAATCAAATAGCTTTGATGCTCTCTCTCTCTCTCTCTCTCTCTCTCTCTCTCTCTCTCTCTCTCTCTCTCTCTCTCTCTCTCTCTCTCTCTCTCTCTCTCTCTCTCTCTCTCATTGCCATCAATCAAATAGCTTTGATGCTCTCTCTCTCTCTCTCTCTCTCTCTCTCTCTCTCTCTCTCTCTCTCTCTCTCTCTCTCTCTCTCTCTCTCTCTCTCTCATTGCCATCAATCAAATAGCTTTGATGCTCTCTCTCTCTCTCTCTCTCTCTCTCTCTCTCTCTCTCTCTCTCTCTCTCTCTCTCTCTCTCTCTCTCTCTCTCTGAGTGACGCAATGGCATGCGTCACTATAAAACCGCAATCACGTATCAACACCCAGACACCCAAATTCAAAACTTTGAGTCAATTCTAAAAAAGGGAAAAAAAGAAAGAAAAAAACGCACACACTAGAAGGGTACACTGAGTCACCGACTTTCTTACGTAATCCGATTATTATTATTATTATTATTATTATTATTATTTGCTAAGCTACAATCCTAGTTGGAAAAGAAGGATGCTATAAGCCCAAGGGCTCCAACAGGGAAAATAGCCCAACGAGGAAAGAAAATGAATGAACTACAAGAAAATGAACAATTAATATAGAATATTTTAAG
>NC_090735.1:122565200-122622700 GCF_036898095.1 Palaemon carinicauda | reverse complement strand
CTGCATTTGCAATCTCTAGGGACCCATTGTGTTCTTGATGTCCATCTGTCATTTTCATGAGGGCATATTTGCAAAGAAATCATTATCTTTGTATAATGGCAGTGCATCTCCACAAACGAAATTTTAAAATAAATCTTAAAACATAAAAGCAAGAAATTTCAAGATATTTTACGCAAAATATGAAAATAATACAGATATCTGGATAAATAATGAAATTTCAAAACTCCTGTTTCAGTTTCAGAGACTTTGTGCTTGAGGAAAATTTTTGATTTTCAATAATCCCGCATTATCTGTTTCAATTCCCATTTACAACAACAAAGTTGGCTAGTGGGTGGCAAGACATTATAATAAACTGCCAACTGAAATGAAGGACCTAAAGGGAGCAATTGAATTTAAGAAGAAACTATAGACATTCCTTTTCACAAGATCATATGATTTGGAAAATGCTACAATCAAAGAATTGTATAAGTTATAATGAAAATGTTTCGTTAGATGATTGATATGGACCCGCCCGAGAAGTAGTTCACTCGACTTCAGTGGAGGGTTAGATTTAAACCCCAAAAAAAGTAACAGGTAAGAAATGACCAAGCAAATGACTGTACCTATACACTTAATTTGACTGAGATTCTATTGCTTGAAGGAAAAATATCCTTCACACCATTTCTTGATATGCCCATGTATAAAATCAACCCAAATAATTAAAACATTGAATCATCAACCACGAAATGAATTACACAAGGTAGGTTGGGTTTTTCTTCCTCTTCAGATAAGATTATGTTCTTATCTTTTATCTCGACACTGCACACCAGTGTATCGCATTCCTTTTGAAACAAAGGCGAACATAAATGCAGATGATGTCATATATCCTTCCGTAAACTGGTTCACGTTAGTATATGTTACATTAATGTATGATGTATTGAAAAAAAAACGAGGAATAACAAGTACATACATTATACATATATTCCCACAAGATTTCTTAGCTTGTCAATCCATCTTCTTCTCTTCCTTTCCCTGCTTCTTTTGCAATCTGTTACTCATCTTGTCCATCTATTGTCTGCCATTGTCATTATATGTCCTGCCTATGTCCATTTATTTTTCTTAATGTTAGAATATCCTCTATTATAGCTTGCTCTTGTATCCATGTTGCTCTTTTTCTGTCTTTCAATGTTATTCCCACAATTTTTCTTTCCATAGCTCTATGAGCTGTAACTACCTTATGATCTGAGGCTTCGGTAAGGCTCCAAGTTTCTTGTGCTTAAGTTAATACTGGTAGGACCATCTGATTCAATACTTTTCTTTTAAGAGAACGTGGCTTTTTACATTTCATAATCTCGTTTTGTTTACCAAAAGCTTCCCATCCTATGCCTTTTTTTTTCTTTTAGTTTTGGGCACATGTCTTGGGGAAAACTTACTGTCAGTCTTAAGTACGTATATTCATTAATAATTCTTTAGAAGTTTGTCCATAACCCTTATTTTTTGTCTGCATTTCATTGAACATATCTTAGTTTTACTCATCGATAATTCATTCATATATATATATATATATATATATATATATATATATATATATATATATATATATATATATATATATATATATATATATATATATATATATATATATATATATATATATATATATATATATATATATATATAACGAGTAAGCTACTTACATTTTCTTGAAATAAAGGTTTGTTCAAACATCAGAATTGATAAAACTTCACTCAAAGAAAAATAACTCATTTCTTAGCCCCCAAAAATAATGGAATAAAGTTAACCCAATTATTAATGTTTTAATTTGAAGGTGATTATGGCTAGAAAAAAAATAGGAATGTAAAATATACTATTGAGAGAACTGAACTCGTAAAATTCACATAAGCATTTATTTCAAGAAGAAAAATGGCAAATTGATGATGTAGACAAATAAAAGCTGAAAGTAAATGCGTATTATTAGGAACTGTTCTCTTAGTAAACTTCAAAAATACGAACACCGTTTTACTATTAGAAGTTATTTTGTATATTTATTTGAAAATTATTAATTATAAAATTATTTATTGAATTACATTAAAACTAAATCTAATTTAAAATAGAATAAATTAAATTGATATAAGTGTACGATTCATTTTCAAACCGTAATGACAAATCCTGCCATAGTCCCCGTCAGGCGTCAGCCCTCGTCGAAAGTCTCGGTTTAAGTGATTTCGTGGAAGCCTTAAAAATGCCTCTCGAAGAGAAGCCTAGCATAGAAGAGCAGTTGGCTGTGTACAGATCCCGTAGAAAGAAAGAGGCAGAGAGAAAAGGTTGGAGAAATCCAATCTCTAATTGGTTTGCGTGGATCATGAGCCTCGGGTCGAGTCGCTCATGTTCGGAATCCTCAACGGCAGATTTTAGCTCGACGGAAAGCAAATCAGAATTATCTGAAGATGGAAAACTCGAGCAACACAGCACGGGAAGAGAAAGGGTAAATAATATTTCACCTTCTGAACTGCTGTGGTTTTGTTGGTAGGTTGACACGAGGATTAGGCTAGCATGAACGTAAAGAGGTTAAGGTGAATTTGTAAAATTATAGAACACCCTAATGAACGATTTGTAGTAAATGAGACAATTAATGCATTTTATGGTGCTTTGAACGTTTAAGGGGGTGTATGTATGATAGCGGCCACTTGGATGTCCAAATTGGAATATGGCATTTTATGGTGGGTCGCAGGGGGCGTTACCCCCCCCCCATTAGATATATAGGTAAGGACATGGCTTGTAGGTTAGGTTAGGGGGGGAAAGTTTAGGTTAGTTGATATCCATTTTTAATCAACGCATGAGGAACTGGCCGCTGATGTACAAAGGCTCCTGAGACTTATTTATTGTATTTTATGGTGCTTTGAACCTTTACGGTGATGATTTCTGAATAGCTACGCCTTTGCACAAGGTATCGTCATCAATTACGTTTGAAGCACACTGAAATATACAGTGTACCAGTTTAGTTCCATGATATTTTGTTTAACTTATAAACTTTGTTGTTTCCGCCAGTTATCATCATAAATAATCAGCAGTCGTTAATAAAAAAAGTTACCATGATCAAAAGCGAGTAATAATAATGAAACGCTTAAACACTGGAGCTTTTGTTTCCCAGGACTTCCGCACGTATAGAAAACAGGATTTTCCATCCCATCATCTATGGAGTCATTTGTAGCATTGTTTACATTATTACAAATACCTCCTTACTTGATACCGCTAGTGATTTATTGGCTTTTTGCTCTGCCATAGCTCACTTTGCTCGTGAATAAACATTATCTGGAGCCTTTGTATATCAGCAGCAAGTTCCTCCCGTGTGCATTAAAAATGGACATTAACTAACCTAAACTTTCCCCCCAACCTAACCTTTAAACCATGTCATTACCTACTTACCTAACAGGGGGGCTAACGCCCCCTTGCAACCCCCCCCTTACACTGCCGTATTCAAAGTTAGCCGCAATCAAACATACAGGTGGCCGCTATCATACATACACCCTCATTACCTCATTGCCCCTGTGTTCTGGGAAGTGGAACACTGCTTTTCTACGTGCTTTAGCCCCGTGGGATAGTATTTCGTTGTTAGTTATCAATTCTATAAACTTAAAAAGGGTGAATAAACACTTAACAAAAGGTTTAGTCGTAGCTTTGCATTCCAGCCTCTGTTAGAAAATGAACTTGGCTTTCATTTCCCATTACCCTACTAAATATATCAAACACACGTTTGTACCCTAACCTTTCTCAATTAACATGATAAATAAAATAACTGTAATTATATTGTATACTCCAATACTGAAAACAAACAGCAAAGAGGTTTAGAATATAAAACGTTGGGCCCTTTATTCTGTTTGAACAAGTACCTTAAGACAGTGGGTTTCTGAACTACCATGGGGCTGGAGGGCATTGGAGGCTCCTGTGGCCTGTGCTGGAATGACAAAATTAACAAAGAGAGAATTTTTTTATCAAAATCCGTAGTATATGGGATTCAAATATTGCAAAGATCGTTCAGTTACGTAAGTTCCAATGTCTTGACTAATATTGCACTGTTCTACAATGAAACCATTGAATTTATATAGTACAGTAGATACAACATATAGACGTATATACTGCTTTCTTGAACTAACAACATCGACCAAGTGTATATATTCCAAGGGGTTTTGCATTTCGAAAAAATTCCCACCTCTATTTCTATGAAAAATTAAATGTTTTTTTCAGAGAAAGGGAACCCACTTCATTACTAACCTAGTAGTAAGGGAGACATATTCTGGCCATCCTATTTTTTTCACAACCTGTAGTTCTTCCTACACGGATACAGGTCTTTGTCTATTAATGAGAGTATGCTTTGAACTGAATCTATGTTGTTAAAATCTATAACAAAGTGTTGGTAGTTACTGGTGGGTGGCGATTGAGGTCCTCCCCTGTTAACACACTGAGTAGCCCCTCTGTTTCCAGCCACTGGAAAGTACAAACATATTCCCAGCACTGTCAACTGTCTGTTTTAATCTTTGTTGTTTTTGTTTTTGATAATTATTGGCAGTTCTTTATGTACGAGGGATATTAACGAGTATGATCACTTCAGTCGGCCCCGCCAGTGCCTTGATCGGGTAAAAGGATCCTCACAATTGCCATGTAAGAAACTTTGAGCTCTCACAACTCTCATACAGACTAAGCATACGTAGTGTTGGGTGGCTGAACTGATATCGTTAATAGCTGCTACTGTTCCTTCCTCTTCATCTGTTGGAGAGCTCCAACAACCAAATCTTGTGATGTGTCGCCTGTGTAGAAATCACCAAAGCAGAGGACAACCGTTCATTTTGACTTTCCGAAGTCTGTCTCATACAGACTATGCATACGTAGTGTCGGGAGGGAGTGTTGGATGGCTGAACTCATATTGTTAATAGCTGCTACTGCTCCTTCCTCTTCATCTGTTGGAGAGCTCCAGAGACAACAACCAAATCTTGCGATGTGTCGCCCGTGTAGAATTCACCTAAGCAGAGGACAACCGTTCATTTTGACTTTCTGAAGTCTGTCTGGTTCCTCAGAATGGGTTTGTTGGGGGAAGAGTGCTTTACCAAAGCCTGACCCCAAGGAAGGCGTTGAGGTACGAAGTACAAGGGTTCACGCCCCTGCTACTGCTTCCAGTGCCAAGTTGGACGTAGAGCTTTGCTCTCGTCCTTCTCTTGCCAGAGATGTTTTCCCTATGCTTCCCTGACGCTTCTATGCACACAAACTTGTAGATGTCCTTGATCTTCATGAACTGCGCTGAGAATTCTGATATTGCTTCCTTCTTGTTTCTCAAATGAACACAAACCAGCATACTCGTAGAGGAGACAGTACGTATTAGGAAAATCTCTACTTAGCCCAGCCCAGTGACACACATACTCTGGACTGATCTCTTCCTGCGTACATGTGGGGGGGATGGTACATACTGGGAACATATCTACTCAATTGGTTGACCCTAGTACATATCTGGAGCTTACATTTCCCATTCCAAGAGAATCCGTTTCGGTATATGGGGTATGTATTCACCATACTTAGAATCTGAGTAACAGGAATAGTGAATGGCTTAGTTTTCTCAAACTTCTGCACACATTTTTGGATTTGCTTGGCACGGTTAAGCCATTTTCAAGTTTTGTAGATAAGTGAAGAAAACTCAAACATTCCATAGCTGAATTTGATCCAACATGTGAAGTTATAAGCAATAACTGTAATGCAGAAGCCTTCTAATTAGTAAAGATATATCTTTGTAGCATAGTGGACTAGAACAACCTTGGTTGAAGTATATGTGCATTGATTCAAATTCGCTCAGTGAAGGTGAGAGCTTCTTGCATTTACCCACAGATCTTAGGAAACCGTAGTGCTGACAATCGACAAAAAATAAGTGTGTGGACTTTGTGAATGTTCCGAGGTCTGTGTGACTCAAATACATGATGGAAACAGAACACATTGTTGAATTATTGGATTCTACCAACCAAAAGGAGGGCTATGGTGGGTTTTATCTCAATATGCATCCTTGTATCGTGTGGTAGCAGGGATGGTTACACAAGTATATTAGCAGTCCACACAGGTCTAAGCATAAATGTGTCGAGTAATTTGTGGGTATACCCTCTCAAGTAAAAGGCCGTGAAGGTGCTCTGCCTTTTCCAGATTCCTGCCTTCAATAATTGGCTCACTGACAGGTTTCTCTTGAAGGCAAGTGAGGCCAATATCCCTGACTTTGTGAACCCTGGTCCTAATAGCTGCCTCAACTATCTTGTCAATCAAAGCGTATGCTCTACGAGACAGAAAGACATTGTGTTCCTTGACAACTTCTCTTTTTTTACCATTGCTAACAAAGTCTCTGACACTCAGGCCTGAGATGTCGGATCCTTTTCAGATAGCACCACAGCCCTCATGGAACACAAGAGCATCTCGTCTCGATCACCACCCAACTCTATCCCAAAGAGAGATGGAAAAGTACTCAAACCTTGGGTCATACATTGCTTGGTTTTTTTGTTTTGGCTTTGAAGTCTTATATAAAACTGTAGACCTCCTTTCACCCCTTGGCGAGGATTACGAAATAAGAAAGACTGTGCAAACTACCAACTCTTTTCATCAGTGCTAAAGCTAGCAGAAAGACAGTCTCAAGTCAGATCCCTATCTGACGACCTTCTCAATGGCACGAATGGGGTAAGTGTAAGAGCTTTGAGGACTAGGGTCATTTCCCATTCCAGGGGTGGGAGATCCTGGTGTGGGCAAGATTTCTTAAAGCTCCTCACGAATATAGACAACTCCCAGGAAGTAGAGAGGTCGATGCCTTTCAGTCGTTAGACCATACTGTACTCAAGGCGGAGAGGTAGTCTTTGACGGCTGCAACTGAGAGACGCTTCTCTCAACAAAGGAAGACGAGGAAGTTTGCGATCTATGCTAAAGTTTCTCTGAATGGAAAAATATCCCTTTTATGACACCAGTAGTTGAAGAGGACTCGCTTAATCTGGTAGACAACTGTAAAGGACTGCCAGAGGTATGCAGACTTCTCCTGTTCAGTGCTTTGCAAAAAACCACTCGGAGAATATGCTGGATAGCCTCTATATGTGAAGAGCCAAGGGCTCCATGGCCTGATGGTACCTCTGCAAGCCATTGAGCTGATTGGCCGATGGTAGATTCTAAATCTCTAAAATGCATCCGTTTCAGACAGAGGAAATTAAGGTGGTAACCGAGGAGTGGAGGAAGGGCAGTCAGGACTGACAGCTGCATCAGGCGGTGTCCTTTCGGCAGCCACAGTCTGCCTCCACTTCCGGCCATGCAAAATTTTCACCTCTTGCTAGCCTTGGTGCATAGACCTGCACTTAGAAATGACCCTCACCCCACCCCTTCTATCCTAAGATGGGGAACAAACCAGCAGCCCTTTCAAAGCAGACAGGGTCAAGGGTGCAGCCAACATGCAGTAAAGGTGAGGCCAACAACCCCACTATGGAGGATGCCTCCTCCTGTTCATCAGTTCTCCCCTCCTCTAATTCGACCACCAGCGCCGTCACCGTCCCGTTACCAGGGATCAGTGAAGTATTTAGCCTTTGGGCAGAAGTTTAGGCCATGCTAGAGAAGGGTTCTCTCTAGGAGGTTGACGACAGCTCCCCAGGCTTTTTCAGTTGACTCTTTCTTGTAGAGAAGGCATCTGGAGGCCGGAGACCATTCATAAACCTTTCAGCCCTGAACGAATTTGTTTTACAAACATTGTTCAAGATGGAGACCGCAGCCACAGTTAGGCAGGTGATCAGGCCCAGTCCATCCCTCTTCCAGGAAGTGCCTCTATTTTGTCATGGTGAACAGAGTGTACTAGTTCAAAATTCTTGTTTCGGTCTCTCGACAGCACAGCAAGTCTTCACCAGAGTCTTTACTCGAGTATCAACGTGAGTACACGTCAGGAGCATTCGCCTCTTATGTTATCTAGATGACTGGTTGATCCTGGCAGACTCGGAGGAAGACTTTGCTTTCATGGAGAAAGACTTCGAGAGAAGTTAATTCTGATGCCCAAACAGTGACTTGTCTACCTGGGAATGGAGATCAACATGGGGTTCGGGAAAGCCTTTCCATCTTAGTACAGAGTAGCACGCTTACGAGAGAAGGCACTCCCGTTCGTCAACCCCATCTGTACACTCAACAGTCAGAAGTTACTGGGACATCTAGTCTCCCTGGAACCTCGTATTCCAAACGGTCATCTTCATCTGCGGTCATTTCAATCGACCCCCCTTTATCATTGATCCTGATCGGGGAAGAATCCAGACACGATCTGGAATAGTGGCTGAACAAGACAAACTTTCTAAAGGGCTCTCCATTTCTGATGCCTCCACCTGACCTTCTTTAGTTCACGGACATGTCAAAGGAAGTTTGGGAGCATACCTTCAACATCTGGCATCAGGTCAATGGTGTGACCAAGGTCGTCATTGCCATATCAATATGTTGGAGTTTCGAGCAGCTCTTCTCGCACTCCAACACTTTTGCCCTCTTTTGACCGGTCACTCGTTTATGTTGATGAGCGACAACACCACCGTAGTGGCATATGTAAACAAGCAAGAAGGTACCATTTGTCTGCAGCTCAGCTAGCTAACAGTAGAGATCCATGAGTGGGCAGTGCTCAATTCGATCACTTTAACACCCAGCTTTATTCTATGCGGAAGGTGGATGTAATTTGTGTCTCAGAATGGTCTTTGCTTTTCAGATAGCAAGCAATATCCTGACTTTGTAAGATTCACCGACAGTCAGCTTGTTTACAACCTTGCTAAACTGGAAACTCCTGGTATACTGCTCACTGGTGTCAGGACTGGAAGGAGTGTTCGAGAACGTGTTCCAGCACCCCTGGGACGACCTCAACGTATTTTCCTTTTCGTTGTTCTGCCTGATAAGGAGTCTCCTAAATCGAGTTCGATCTACTCCCAACCTCAATATGGCTACTATAATAAGGCTGAAATGGACCCAAGTGGAATGGTACCCAGATCTTCCACTTCTGATAAAGACTAAGAAATTGCTGCCTTGTCCAGACCTGTTGTGCCAACCACACTGCTAGATATTCCACAGCACGGTAGAATAATTTTGGCTTTATGCATGGAGTTTATCCAGCATCTCCTCTCGGAGAAAGGCTTTTTGTGCAAAGTTATGCGAGATATGTCTGGAAGTTTTCAACCTCCGTGTATCGAGCCAAGTGGGCCATCTTGTGTTTTTGGTGTCGTGGAAGGGGTGTTTTTTCTCATGGAGCCTTTATCCCATTAATAGCCAAATTCTTACATTATCTCCGAAAAGGAAATTTTTGCTCAGTATCAGCGGTGAAAGGCTATCGGTCAGCCTTGAGCCTTGTCTTTAGGCTGAAAGAAATAGAACTCTCCTTGCTCAGACAGAGCTTTGAACAGGCCTGCTCTCTGTTAAAGGTGAAACCTTCCTCTCAAAATGGTTTTCTTGCTTGTTTTAGTTTCCGCTAAGCGGGTTAGCGAGCTGCATGGGCTCTCCTTTAACATCTCTTACTGGGAGGTGGAAGCAGGTCTCTTTCTCCTTCGTCTCTTGAGTTTGTTGCCTAAACCAAGAATCCATCGGTTCCTGTTTCCAGGTTTTCATCTTTTCAGATTGCGTGCCTGAGAGAGGTAACAGACGATCATGATCAGTTGTATTGTGTCCTGTGAGGATGCTGAGGTGCTACTTTATCCGTACTAATGCAATTGAATCCTACTTGCAACACCCCTTCGTAAGCACTGGGGGAGAGTCATGAAGATGATGACCAAAAATATAATCTCCTCTTGGCCAAGGGTCAGGGGCTGTACCCTTTCATTACCCTCGCCTTCCACCTCAGGTAGAGTTCGAGTTAGAGCACACGATGTCAGGGGAGTTAGTACGACCCTGATTTTTAGAAAGAATCTCTCTTTGGTGCAGGTACTACAGACAGGCGTGTGGAAATGTCATATTACGTTTACTGCTCATTATTTTCGGGATCGACTCACGGATCTCTTAGACACCTTTTCCCTAGGGCCTGTAGTAGCTGCACAGTAGGTGGCTTTCACAGGACCACTAGCATTGGATTGAGGATGGAGGTTACGTGTTAATCAGGAATGAAATTGAAGAATGATTGCCCATTTCTTTTTATTTCAATCTTCTCTCTTGGGGCACAGCATCAGAAACCCTGTCAGCTGGAATTGATTCGACTGCAGGTAGGTAAACTCCACTCAGCCTGCAGATGTTCTATTATGTTCAGTAATATAGAATCATCATTCCCCATGCTCTTTACAAAGGGGTGTGTGTAGTAACCAGACAAACTCATTACTGTAGTATACTGTTCATATTCCATATGGTGGGAACTATGCAAACCCATTAGTCACATGGTTGAAACCAGGCAAATCTATTGATATACATACCGTATTGTTGCAACACAGACTTTCCTATTCTTAATCATACCCATCTTACCCTTTTTCTTACATTGTCACGCCACTGGGGCACAAGGTGTAAGGAACCTTAACTCTCACCACTTGTAGGGTCTGAGTTTGGGAATCCCAGGATAAGTTTTCAGCCAGTTGGAACATTGACTTCCTCCCCCCTAAGGATAATTTATATTTTTTGTAACTATACAAGATTTAGTCCTTTACTCATACTTTCCTGCCATCACCAACCCTATACAAAGTCACAGCTGCAATGAAAGTGGCTACTCGGTGAACAAGCAGGGGTGTGCGGGGCTTTCCCCGCTCCAGGGCGGTAACTACTGGATACTTGTTTACACTTCATAATAAAATTTTAGCTGCAGTGTATTCCAGCTTCGCTGTTATCTCTCCTATGTAAAGGAGTCAGGTTTATATATTTGGGAAAAATACAAATCATCTCAAAATGTATCATTTTTAAAAGTAATTTGTATTTCCTTAACTATACAAACCTGGTTCCTGCAAGTTACATTTGAAGTTCTAAGTGAAGGTCAAAGTGGCTTCTCAGGGAGCCAGCCAGGGGTGGATCTTTCCTGATTAGTCACCTATAACTACCAACACCTCGTTATAAAATTTAGCAGTTGAGTTTCCACTTATGCTGAAATCATACTACCCTATTAAAACTCAGGTTTGTATCATCATCATCATTGACATCTACGCCTATTGATGCAAAGGCCCTTGGTTAGATTTTGCCAGTCGTCTCTATCATGAGCTTTTAACCCTTTTACCCCCAAAGGACGTACTGGTACGTTTCACAAAACTCATCCCTTTACCCCCATGGACGTACCAGTACGTCCTTGCAAAATAATGCTATAAATTTTTTTTTTTTCATATTTTTGATAATTTTTTGAGAAAATTCAGGCATTTTCCAAGAGAATGAGACCAACCTGATCTCTCTATGACAAAAATTAGGGCTGTTAGAGCAACTTAAAAAAAATATACTGCAAAATGTGCTGGGGAAAAAATAACCCCTTGGGGGTTAAGGGTTGGAAATTTCCAAATAGCCTGGGGGTAAAAGGGTTAACTCAATGCTTCTCCATTCATCATCATCTACTTCATGCTTCATAGTCCTCAGCCATGTAGGTGTAGGTCTTCCAACTCTTCTAGTGTCTTGTGGAGCCCATTTAAGAACTAATCTCTTTTGGGGAGTGCAAAAAGCATGCCTAAACCATTTCAATCTAGAATCTACCCCTCACCATGATCTCACCCACATATGCTCTCGAATAATCTCTTAATAGTTTCATTTCTAATCCTGTCCTGCCATTTAACTCCCAATATTCTTCTGATGGCTTTGTTTTCAAATCTACAAAATCTGTTGGATATTGTTTGTCATACCATGCCTCACGTCCATACTGTAACACAGATCTCGCTAAACTGATATATAGCCTAGCCTGATTTTTATATGTAATTTCAGGCGATTTGATTACTAGGGTTATTTAGTCAGGAAAAAATACAAGTTTTTTAAAATCTGTGTTATTTTTACAGAATTTAAGAAGAAGAACAGGAGGATTATCTAAGGACTCGTCTTCTAGTTTTAGTGGAAGCGACTCTCCAGATCTTGCACATACGTCCATATTAGATACATATACAAGAGTAGACTGGATGATTTTAGGACTTAAATTTGTCATGTGGCTACTACTATGCAAGATCTTCATTGTTCTCGAGTTTGGAGCAGTATTTTTCATCTTCAGTGCATTTGTGTTTATATGGTATGTATACCTTATATTTTACTTGTCAGATCACCTGTGGAATGAAATAACTTTGATAGCCTTTCTGTCGCAGTTTTTTTAATTTGAACATTAACCCTTTTACCCCCAAAGGACGTACTGGCACGTTTCACAAAACTCATCCCTTTACCCCCATGGACGTACCGGTACGTCCTTGCAAAAAACTGCTATTTAAATTTTTTTTTCATATTTTTGATAATTTTTTGAGAAACTTCAGGCATTTTCCAAGAGAATGAGACCAACCTGACCTCTCTATGACCAAAATTAAGGCTGTTAGAGCAATTTGAAAAAAAATATACTGCAAAATGTGCTTGAAAAAAAATAACCCTTGGGGGTTAAGGGTTGGAAATTTCCAAATAGCCTGGGGGTAAAAGGGTTAAGCAGCTATTAGCGTCTTTGCTATGATATCCAGTATACTCAGGATCATGTACAAGGATGTGATAACATTGACCATTGTAAATGGGGATAATTTGGATGAATTAACCTTGAATGTTTTCAGTCAATGCAATGTAGTGTTCAATTTTTAGCATCATTATTGATCTTATCATGGAATGGTGCCAGAATGCTAGATCTTTTATGATGCCTGGTACAGTGTTCTACTATATGTTTTGTAAATAGATGCTCTTAGCAGCCACAGTTTTTCTCAAGAATGGTGATTAACATTTAAACCATAGTTCCAAGTCTTTATCTTTTTTACCCGCTCTCTTAACTTTTTCAAGAAATCACAGCTCAAAATTTTACATAATACATTACTGTATAAAGTTGAACCTTGAACCAGCCCAACAAGAATCTAGAAAGGTAATAAGAATGATAAAAATAGCGATAGTGATGCCCCCCAAAATTGTGGTTTGTGTAATTTATTATAAGCATTGAAGGTTTGTTGCAATGCTTCTTTGCCAAGCCTTCATTGGTCTTTTTGCTTGGCTGAAATTTTTATCTTTGAAAAAAAGAAATCTTTAATGACAAAAGTAATTAACAACTTCCAAAATACTTTTGCAATCAGTATTTGAACTTTGTGAGATTATTCTTAATAGTCGTTTTGCAGCGACCACATTTTTATTATGCAGAAGTGTCTTGATATCTTTCTTTCTAGTATACTGAAATACTTTCAAGGCAGTGTTATAGATATCAGTTTTGAAAGATAATGCAATGAAGTCTAAAATTCCCACATTCCTGTTATATTCAATGTTGGATATTTGTTTTATTAAATGTTGTCTATTTAGTCTAATTTTGTGTTTGTTTTGCAAGTACTGTACAGTATTGTATTCATATTTTTTTCTTAGCTTTATTTTCTGAGAGTTTTGTTACTGTACAGCATACAGAATTTACCTTATCAATTAAATGTTTTTGTGCATAGATCCAGAAGATTACCGGTACTGCTTGCCCACATTATGAATACATTTACTTATACAGTTATTCAATTAATTCTATGAACTACCCCTGATGTTCATATTTCTTTGTCCTCGAAGCTGACTCAATATTGTCGTTCCCAAAAAACAAAGAATTTTCGGTTTTCTTTTAAAAGGTCATGCCTCTTACCACCAAGGTGACATCTGGTGGTTAATGTCAACCTAAATCATTCTCCTCTGTCGCGTGATCATTTACAGTCTTTACATCCAGAAGTTCCAATTAGTTTCAGAAACCATAGTTGTATTTAAGAAGGGTCAGGTTGAATCCCAGGTCCACGATGCACCAAATTGGTTGCCAGTCTTGTTCTTTCATTGTCTTCGCCTCCCTGGACTCCACGAGAAAAGGAACCCACTGTCA
The DNA here is from genome assembly GCF_036898095.1 of Palaemon carinicauda. NCBI lineage: Eukaryota > Metazoa > Arthropoda > Malacostraca > Decapoda > Palaemonidae > Palaemon > Palaemon carinicauda. The sequence continues at coordinate 122,608,764 of NC_090735.1, read as the reverse complement.
AAGCGATTAGCTATCATAAGAGCAGTCAGGAAGTTTTCTCCAGAGGTTGGGGATGACCTCCAAGGGTCGGGAGTGTGCGACAGTCCTCTGTTTGCCTTTAGAAGGATGATTGGCTTCACCCAAGAAGCTCTAGTGGAATTGAATTCGACCATCACAATACAGGAACTTGGAAAGTTCCCTTCAGGATGCAGGTGTCAGCAAAGAAATTGGACATTGTTCCACACTTGTTCCACATTGGGAGTTAGGAGAATTCTTCAGACATGGGAGGCAGGTTGATAGGTACCAGATGTCATTTGAGTGGACAAGAGGCATTGCTTAGGGAAGGAACTAGGAAATTTTTATTTTTTTGTGGTAATGTCGATATTAAGTCTGCTCCGGGGATAAAACATTTTGAAGATCAAGTGAGTATAGAAATAACAAAAATTATTAGCAAAATTAAGTCCTTGAAGAGTGTGTTTCAAGAACATAGGGACATCTTAGCTTATAGAATGCTTTAGGCGTATGGGTTTGCAAATGAGTTGAATAATCTGATATGTAAGAAAGATCCGAGGATATAGCCTGGATTTGAACATTCCAGATTTTTTTGCAGCCACCATGAAGTCCATATAATTTCTTAGTTTAGCTGACCTCTACTTTATTTTTGATTCAGTTTAAGATATTTTTCAGCAAAATGCATAATTTCTAGGAAGGTGGCCTTTCAAAAACCCATCACAATAACGTATTTTTAAATATTTAACTTAGCCGGTGAATATATAGCTGCAACTCTGTTGCTCAACAGACAAACTGTACAGAAAAAACTCGCCAGCGATCGCTATACAAGTTGCGGGTGTGCCCAAGAGAGCCATCTGTCGACCAGATACCAAGCTCAATGTAAACAAAGACTCAATTTTCTCTCTGTCGACGTGTCGACAAGACGTACTTTACTCGCTGTTGCTAAACTGGAGTTTTTCACATCATATTGGTGAAGTACTATATTCTGGTTTTGAGCTTTCGCAATGCAGGTGTTTTATCTTCATCTTAAATCTTGAACTCGTTTTGGATAGATTTAATTATGGTGACAAAGAGAGTATGGACTTTCTTTCACTTTTAAATACCCTTAGACGGAAGTGTGTTTAGGCTTTTAGTAATTATCTTATCACATTATTTATAGATTTTCCTCTATATATTTTATATCTCTCCGCCTTTATTAGGCCTTTTCGATTAACTTTCCATTTATTATAAACATATAAAAATAAATTTTAATGTTTTGTTTATATGCGACCTTTCCTGAGAGTAGGCGATCCTAACTTGGAAACCGAAGTTAATCAACGTTGAGCCCTTTATATCGTAATTAGCTTTTAAAGAGCTAAGGATTTAAAACTTTTTAAATGTAATATTTTATGAATGAATTTCTTTGATAGTCTTCGTACTGTTTTCAAAGATGAACTAACGTTTAGTTTATTTATGCTACGCAGTTGTTGACGTTCAGGACGTTCAACATGCGCTCTATCGTTACGATAGAGAGAGAGTGTATCACGGTTTCACTTTGCAGTAAGAGTAAATCGATTCTGACGTTTTGTTCATTCTTTCTAAGCTTAAATGTTTTAAATTCTATTTTAAAGGAACTTTTTATTTGAAAAACCTTTCAGTTTTTTCCTTTAGTCAAATAACATGTTTTTTTTGACGAAATGTAATTGGGCTCTTCTCTTAGGTGCGAAATCAAGAGAGAAAGAGAGAGAGAGATAGAGACGGAGGGAGAGAGAGGAGAGAAAACGTTCCGTTCAAGCGGGTAACGTTGTTCTCGAGTTACTCTCGTCCCTAGTCTCTGTACGGGGAGGAAGGATAAAACGTTTTTAGTTTTTTATTCTCGTCCCCAGGCTATGTGCGGTGAGAGATTGCAAACGTAGTTTATATGAACTAGCGTTTAGTCTCTTTCCCAGCCACTGAATTTTTTATCTTAAAATATGTTTTCTGTTTTTTATTGGTATTAATGAGCTTGCATTATACGACTGATTTCGCAATTACTACCTTTTAATGAAGGGTAGAATTGCGTGTTTCAGGTAGAAATCAGTAAAAGTTTCGATTTCAGTGAAATAAGTGCAAAACAGAAAATCGAAGTGATAAAGTGATATGCGCAAAGTGTTACAGTGTTGCGTCCGAGGGTTCGTCTGTTCGTGCCTGTCGTTCACCTAGTCCGGGACCTCTTGCAAGCTCCCAAACAGGGGAGAAGTAATGTCGAACGACTTATGGGTTCGAGAGGCTTTGATCAACGAACAGACGTTTCCCTCTATGGTATCGGGTGTATCTTACCAAGATCTCCCCTACCATAAGACGAGAGAGACGTTTTTTCTCCTCGTCATCCGAAGGCTTTTCGCATAAGAAACCTGTCACAAGGTTTCGAAGCCCTTAAGCGAAAGTCAGTCCTTTCAGGACAGGTCCAGCGTCCTGGCTACAGCCATTAGGACAGCTCTGACCCTATGCAGTCATCGGATAACTGCTCGCCGCCTAACAAAAGCGTAACACAGACTCCGAGAGTCTTTTTTGGTTGGCAAAGTGTTGCGGTCACAGACGTTACCCTTGTCTCTTACCACAACCATTTCCGTTGATCCTTAATGGGTTGTACGGCAAGACGTGCAGAATATGCTTGCCTCCCTTATGGAAGACTATTCTGCCGATTAGTCCGTTGAGTCTAGCCGTTTATCTCATCGATATCCTGGCTTTCAGCCAACCTAACGTTCCTTTGTGCTTCCTGTTGACGTTGGCGTAGCTAAGTCACGTCAGTCAGGTTGTTTAAAACCACACTCGATGCGGTCTCGTGTGGATTTTCAGCCGCATTTGGACGTTAGGCCACTTGCTGATGCTCCTGTTGACGTTCAAGACGTTCGCTAACAATCGTAGTTGACTTGTTTTGACGCTGTGCGTCAACTTCCGCATTCTAGAGTTGTTTTGACTGCTCAGTCTAGGCAGTCAAAGCAGTCTCGAGTGGACGCTGTGCGTCCTCACGCACCTGTTGTGGTTGACAGTTCAGTTGTTGACAGTTCACAGACTGTCAAGCAGTTACATGACGTTGCGTCCTGGTCCGCTACTAATGCACCAGTCAGTGTGGACTCTGCTTGTAAAGCATTGCCACCACGGTAGGTCTCTCCCTTGCTTGAGACTCAGCTTTTATCGAACAAGGTTCCTGTAGATGAGGAAGTTGCTGTTCCCTCTCCTACTGATATTACCTTGAGGACTCTGTCAGATGGAGAGGAGCCTAAAGCTGCTTAGCCCTCTATGGACTTTAATTAAATCATGATGATTTTTTTTAAGGATCTTTGTCCGGATCTTTTTGTAACTGCTGCTCCTCGTTCGCCTAAACGTCAGAGCTTACACTAGGCCTAGCTACTTCGAAGCCGTTGTTTTTAAGCTAGTGCTCTCTCGCTCTCCTAGAGAGCTTTACGTTTGCTAGGCGACTGGTTTATCACCAGGAGGAGTTTGGGGGATACAGCCTTTGCTTTCCCTTCTTTTAAACTGGCTTATAGAGCGAGAGTCTGATATGACACGAGAGAAGTTCTCGGCTTTGGAGTTCATGCCTCTGCCCAGATAGACTTCTCAAATCTCGTAGACTCTCCCTGGCGCCTGGCCAGGAGACGCTCCAAGTTTTTTACAGGTCAACTTCACAGCTGTTTTCGAGCCTTTGAAGTTTTGTTGTACAATTATGTCATGCATAAACAAGGCTTTCAGGGATGGAAAGCGGTACCGCCTCAGTCGCTAACCCCGTCTGTTGCCGCACCTGCTCCCATAGACCCTAAATGGGCTTTGCTGCAAGCATGCAGTCCAAGCTTGCGTCCTTGATAGAGGACTTTAATGCGGAGAAGGTTGCTGCCGAACCTTCTGGCCAACAACCTTCCAACCGGTCGGTTGTGCGTCCTGTTGACGCTGAGGTAACCTTCTCGCGTCTGCCAGTTGAGGTGGTTCCTCCACCGATGCGACCCAGTGTGGGTTGCCAGCCGCACGTTGACGTTAAGCGACGCTCGGAGGTGGTTGTTGACGTTCAGGACGTTCAACAACCAGCAGAGGTGACTTGTTTTGACGCAGTGCGTCAACCTCAGCAACCCGGTATGGTGTTGACTGCACAACCCAGACGGTCTAGACAGTCTCGGGTAGACGCTGTGCTTCCTCGCGCACCCATGGTTGTTGACAGTTCACAGACTGTGCAGCAGTTCCATGATGTTGCGTCCGGCTCCGTCACGCATGCACCAGTGCGACCGGACTCAGCGAGCCAGACGCTGCCCACTCCGTTGCCGTTTCCTCATCAGTTTTCGGATGAGGAACTATCTGATGAGGATGTTGCTGAACAACAAGACGATCAGCCCCCAGAATAGATCAAGCCCTGCTATCCATCCAGAAGATGCTGAAGAAGGAACGCTGCTCAGTCAGGCTGTGGATGAGTCTGGTAGGGATGCTGTCATCCGTGGAACATTTTGTGTCACTAGGAAGACTACACCTCCGTCCTCTTCAATACCATCTAGCTTTTCACTGGAAAAAGGACAAGACGCTAGAAGCGGTCTCGATCCCGATTTCCTAAAAGATAAAGTCTTGTCTGACTTGGTGGAAGGACAATATCAACCTAAGAGAGGGTCTTCCCCTGGCTGTTCAGACTCCCAACCACGTTCTCTTCTCGGACGCATCGGACGTGGGCTGGGGCGCGACACTAGACGGTCGGGAATGCTCAGGTCTGTGGAACTCGAGTCAGAGGAGCATGCATATCAACTGCAAGGAGCTGTTGGCAGTACATCTGGCCTTGAAAAGCTTCAAGTCTCTCCTTCGAGGCAAAGTGGTGGAAGTAAACTCAGACAACACCACGGCCTTGGCGTACATCTCCAAACAAGGAGGTACCCACTCACTGACGTTGTACGAGATCGCAAGGGACCTGCTCATCTGGTCAAAAGGTCAAGACATCTCCCTAGTAACGAGGTTCATCCTAGGCAACTTGAATGTCATAGCAGATTGTCTCAGTCGTGAAAGGGCAAGTAATTCCAACAGAATGGACCCTCCACAAGGATGTGTGCAAGAGACTTTGGGCCACTTGGGGCCAACCAACCATAGATCTCTTTGCAACCTCGCTGACCAAGAGGCTTCCAATCTATTGCTCCCCAGTCCCGGACCCAGCAGCAATACATATAGATGCCTTCCTCCTAGATTGGTCACATCTGGATCTCTACGCATTCCCACCGTTCAAGATTGTCAACAAGGTACTGCAGAAGTTCGCCTCTCACGAAGGGACAAGGTTGACGTTAGTTGCTCCCCTCTGGCCCGCGAGAGAATGGTTCACCGAGGTTCTTCGATGGCTAGTAGACGTTCCCAGAAGTCTTACTCTAAGGGTGGACCTTCTACGTCAGCCTCACGTAAAGAAGGTACACCAAAGCCTCCTCGCTCTTCGTCTGACTGCCTTCAGACTATCGAAAGACTCTCGAGAGCTAGAGGCTTTTCGAAGGAGGCAGCCAGTGCGATTGCTAGAGCAAGGAGAGCATCCACCATTAGAGTCTACCAATCGAAGTGGGAAGTCTTCCGAGACTGGTGCAAGTCAGTTTCTGTATCCTCGACCAGTACCTCTGTAGCTCAAATAGCTGATTTTCTCTTATACCAGAGAAAAGGACGATACCTTTCAGCTCCCACTATCAAGGGCTACAGAAGCATGTTGGCATCGGTCTTCCGGCATAGAGGCTTAGATCTTTCCAACAATAAAGATTTTCAAGACCTCCTTAAGTCTTTTGAGACCACCAAGGAGCGTCGTTTGGCTACCCCTGGTTGGAATTTAGACGTGGTACTAAGATTCCTCATGTCAGACAGGTTTGAGCCGCTACAATCAGCCTCCCTGAAAGATCTCACTCTAAAGACTCTTTTCCTGGTATGCTTAGCCTCAGCTAAAAGAGTCAGTGAGATTCATGCCTTCAGCAAGAACATCGGATTTTCGTCAGAAAAAGCCACCTGTTCGCTACAACTTGGTTTTCTAGCCAAAAATGTGCTGCCTTCTCGGCCTTGGCCTAAATCTTTCGATATTCCCAGCTTATCGGAGATTGTAGGCAATGAACTAGAAAGAGTCTTATGCCCTGTGAGAGCTCTTAAGTTCTATTTAAAGCGTACCAAACCTTTACGAGGCCAATCTGAAGCTTTATGGTGTTCAGTTAAGAAACCATCTTTGCCTATGTCAAAGAATGCTTTATCATACTTTATCAGACTGTTAATACGAGAAGCTCATTCACATCTGAGTGAGGAAGACCGAGCTTTGCTTAAGGTGAAGACGCACGAAGTTAGAGCTGTTGCAACTTCAGTGGCCTTTAAGCAAAATAGATCTCTGCGAAGTATAATGGACGCAACCTATTGGAGAAGCAAGTCAGTGTTCGCGTCTTTTTATCTAAAGGATGTCCAGTCTCTTTACGAGGACTGCTACACACTGGGACCATTCGTAGCAGCGAGTGCAGTAGTGGGTGAGGGCTCAACCACTACAATTCCCTAATTCCAGATCCTTTTAATCTTTCTCTTGAAATGTTTTTTAATGTTGTTTTTATGGGTTGTCCGGAAGGCTAAGAAGCCTTTCGCATCCTGGTTGATTTGGCGGGTGGTCAAAGTCATTTCTTGAGAGCGCCTAGATTAGGGATTTGATGAGGTCCTGTTGTATGGGTTGCAGCCCTTGATACTCCAGCTCCTAGGGGTCGATCAGCATCCTAAGAGGATCGCGAGGCTCCGTAAGGAAGACGTACTTATAAGGCAGAGTAATCGTTCAAGTCGACTTCCTTACCAGGTACCTATTTATTTTGTTTTTGTTATTTTGATAACTTCTAAAATGAAATAAAAAACTCTTAGCTCATAAAATATAAACATATATTACTGGTCTCTACCCACCATCCTGGGTGTGAATCAGCTATATATTCACCGGCTAATTTAAATATTTAAAAATGATATTTTAATTATAAAATAAATTTTTGAATATACTTACCCGGTGAATATATAAATTAAATGACCCTCCCTTCCTCCCCAATAGAGACGCAGTGGGACGAGGAGAAAATTGAGTCTTTGTTTACATTGAGCTTGGTATCTGGTCGACAGATGGCTCTGTTGGGCACACCCGCAACTTGTATAGTGATCGCTGGCGAGTTTTTTCTGTACAGTTTGTCTGTCGAGCAACAGAGTTGCAGCTATATATTCACCGGGTAAGTATATTCAAAAATTTATTTTATAATTAAAATATCATTTTATAAGTAAACTGGGTGCTGTTGTTATTTAGTTTGGTTAAGCTTTGTCAGACATTGAGAGATGTAGTCAACTGCTAAAATACTACATTTGCATACAGAGAAATATTAAAACTTGTATGTTTCACTGTGAAATTCTTTGATTTCTTGCCTTATTAGTGATTTGAAAATTTTATTGACTGATTCACTTTAAAAAGATTTCTATTTGTCGTGGCTAATGTTACACATTTTTACATTGGCATTACTATATACAGATGTACACCATGTAGAATATAGTCAGTATTACATGTGAAAATTTTAATCTATTCAGGATTTAGAAAAAAAAAAAACACTAATGGTAATTTTCTATTTCAGGTATAACATGAGATCTGGACCCAAGAGAAAAGGAGAAATTAGTGCTTATTCAGTATTTAACCCTAATTGTGAAACAATTGATGGGACATTCACTGCGGAACAATTTGAGCGTGAATTATTACACAAGATGTAGCTATGAAGAGAATCTATTTATTTTTCTATTGTCTTTTTGCTACTTATATATTTAAAAGTATTTACTAGTGTTGATTTGAAAATCTGCTGGCTGTGCAAAGCCTTCCGTATATCAAGAATGTGGTATAAAAGGTTGATTTTAAGTGTAGGGAAACGTAGAAAAGAAAATTTATATAAAGTTTTAAAAAGAAATTTATTAAGGAAATTGATATGATTTTATAGTTTTCACCACTCACTTTCAAATAGATTTAATATCATAGTGACATTAATTTGCATCTCTCTCTCTCTCTCTCTCTCTCTCTCTCTCTCTCTCTCTCTCTCTCTCTCTCTCTCTCTCTCTCTCCTCTCTCTCTCTCTCTCTCTCTCTCTCTCTCTCCAGTATCATTCCTAACGTAACTACCTGGCGTAATTAAATATATACATATATATGCACACACACATTTTATATCATCTGGCCACAAGGCCAAGCAATCAAGTCGATGTATAAACAAGAATGTTTATGAAGGGAAACTTAAGATGATGGGCAGAAAGATAAAAGAAAGTAGAGCATTTCCATACAAACTATCAACTTCCTACTTCACTATTTTTTCCGAATTTAATGTAATTTCAGTATGCTCAGTATGAACTGTTGTATTAACCTTTCTTCATCGAAGTCATTATTCTAGTTTTGTCCATAGACATCCCATCCCAATTCATATTCTCATCCTGTATCAACTTTTCTCTAGGAAGAGGACCCCACAATGACCTCCATTAACAGTCGCCCATTTTCAGTTTATCCGCATTCAGTTGCCTTCTAGCGAGTCACTATTCTGATATGAATACTGTTTGGCCAGGAACTGTTTTCCGATTAACCCTTTTACCCCCAAAAGACATACTGGTACGTTTCACAAAACTCATCCCTTTACCCCCATGGATGTACTGGTACGTCCTTGCAAAAAACTGCTATTTAAATTTTTTATTGCATATTTTTGATAATTTTTTGAGAAACTTCAGGCATTTTCCAAGAGAATGAGACCAACCTGACCTCTCTATGACGAAAATTAAGGCTGTTAGAACAATTTAAAACAAAATATACTGCAGAATATGCTTGAAAAAAAAATAACCCCTGGGGGTTAAGGGTTGGAAAGTTCCAAATAGCCTGGGGGTAAAAGGGTTAAGAGTACCTGCTTTATTTTACATAAAATTCAGGTTACTACTCAGGAGATAGTATTCAGTCGAGATTAAGGTACCATCCTTACCCATTTCAGCTCTGATAACTGTAAATTTACGTATAATTTGGAGCCATTGGTAAGCATGGTTCTCTGAGAATCAATTGTAATTGTCTGACCAGTGTTTAAGCTGTTCTTATGCAAAGAACTACAGTCAGCCATGCATTGGAGTTTTCTTTTGATAAACGAGTAATTATTATATTAAAGTACATTATCTGTAGACAAAATATGGATTGGGACCAATGCAACATCTTATAAACAAACTGTCTAAGCTTATAGTATATAAGGAGCAATTCCTTCTTACTCCCATAGGAGTCTTGAGTACAATATATAGCCAAAAAACGTGCGATACAATATATACAGAAATTTTATAGATTGTTGCATAATGCAATGTTTACACTAAGCATAATAATAGCATAGATATACATTTAAAAGGGATGAGCAAATATGAAAAACTAATGAATTTTATATACAAGTATATACAAATATATAAACAGAATACATGGGGTGTTTTAATTCACTCCCTTTCACCATCTAAAAATGACCATTGGCAATGGCGACGTTGATAATAATGGAATTGGGATCAGTATTTGTACTCGTAAACTTGAAATCGTTGCACCAATCTTTCCAATAATTTTAGCACCCATAAGCCTTGCTTCTTCCAATATGGCCTGCAGATTTCCCGGGGTAAAATGTCATAGTGAGGATTGTGCATATCGTTTCATATGGTCTCATACTTGCTCATTGAGTCCAGAATGACCGGTTGGGAAGCGGACGACCTCATGCCCTTACAAGCGGATGGTGTCGTCCACCAGGTATTGTTTTCTGGCCTCTTTTTCTTACAAACCCTCAGCCATACTAAACGTGTCATGTAGTAGAAAGTATATTCCGGGATGTTCCAGCCATTTTATTTTGTCCTGTTATTTTAGTGGCAGATGTGGGACAATGACTATCTTCTGTTAGCATGGTATGGTACATGGTCTATTACCAGGACCGATGGCTCAGGAAAAAATGGAAAAGTACCGATAGTCTACCATTGGCAGAACTATTGGCCATTCATCTTTGCATGGTAGTTGCCACTGATGTGTCTTGTGGGGGGAAAAAAGCAGACTTCTCAATAAATCCTTACGCTGAGCCAGCAGAAAACACTACGAAGATTTCCCTTTCGCATAGCATCATTTAATGGCTGTATACATTGTTGGTGATTAGCTGCTGAGTACTAACTGTTGAAGAAGAAATGTCGAAAGACCAAGCTGGTTTTAGACCAGGTCGATCCTGCTGCAGTCGGGTATTAAACCTGACTCAATGCATCGAGGACGGGCTTGAGAAGATGCAAATCACTGGTAGTCTTTGTCAATTTTATAGGGGCATATGCCACTGTAAACCTTAGAGCACTCCTTCTGAAGGTTGCTCAAACTATACCGAGTACCAGCATAGTCCACATCATTGAATAATTTTTTACCAATTGGCAATTCTCTGTAGAAATGGATGGCAGAAATATCAAATGGATGGTACAGAAATTCTCTGTAGAAATGGATGGCAGAAATATCAAATGGATGGTACAGAACAATGTCCTACCACAAGGGTCAGTGCTGGCACTGATATTATTTAACATCTATACAAATGACTAGCCACAGTTTCAGAATATCCGTAGGTACATATATTCAGACGACCAGTGCATTTCCAAACAGTCAGACTTCTTCACCACAATCGAAGAAAAACTATCAAGGGGCCTAACTGCTCTCTCCACCTACTACAAAAAGTGGCGCCTAAATGCCAATTCAAGCAAAACACAGGAGCGTGCCTTCTACCTGAACAATCACCAGGCAAACAAAGCTAAAGATATAATGGGGTGACAAAATACTGGAAAATAACCCCTACCCAGTCTGATTGGATGTCACCCTGGACAGAATGCTCTCCTTTAAAGAGCACACAAATAAAATCAAACTTAAATTAGCAATTAGGAGTAACCTCCTTAGCAAACTCGCGTACGCCGGCTGTAGAACACACCCAGAGACTGAGACGAACAGCATAGCACTTTGTTACTTTATTGTGGAGTAATGTGCACCAGTGTGAGCAAGATCATGCCATGCGCATAAGGTAAGCCGAGAGCTAAGTGCTGTCAGACTATTACTGGTACCCTAAAGACAACTACCATCATTATGTAAAATAGCTGTTATGCCACCACCCCATATCCGATGGTAAACACTAGCAAATACTGAAAGGAATAAGCAAATTAATGACCCTAGACATCCTTGTGGCATGACCCAAGTGGAGGTAGAGGTAGACCCCCATCCTTTGTGTCCTGGGTGTTGTGGTAAGCAATGTTTCTTCTCTTTTACAGTACTATTTATGCTTTTTGCTGAGATTACCCACCTTCTCATTAGGAGAAATACAATAGTTGTCAGAAGTAGGCTAAGAGGGATTGTTCCCCTTCCTATGCTGAGACGGCGTCAATGACCTTCGACGTTAGAATGCCAGAGAACTTCAAATCATTCATTCTATGCTGAGAGCTAGAAGCAGAACCCTTCTATTTTGAATCCTGATCTTTCTCTTCCAGACCCTTCAGGAAACTCCGATATCTAAGGAAGATGGCCATTTTGTTCAGCTTAGCTCAGGAGATCACCTTTTTATTTCAGATATTGCAGATCTGGAAGTTTTCTCCGCCACTATGCAGGAGCTCTCCCCGGTGATAATCCTAAAAGTATCGTCTAAAAGTACGCCATCTTGGAGCCTACACCGAGAGGCGACAGATTAACCTATTTCCCCAGGTGCAGAAATAGGTTTGTTTGCATACTATCCTCCGATCCGTACTTATAACAAGTCTGCCTCCTTCTAACTTCAATGAGTGCAAAAAGTAAGTCATCCCTCGATAAGAAGCAACTAGCTCCTCCCAAGGAAGATCACTTTTTTATCAGATAATTCAGGTAGACTTCATAAGGAATTACAAGTTAGGTCATATCGTATAAGTGCAGGTGCAATGTTAGCCCTGCACTTGCAAACATTTCACGAGCAACTAGAACTCGTATTTACGTGTCGGGAACTAGTTTTCTGTCCTCCACTAGATTGACTTATACTTTTTCAGGACCTTGTAGATATGATAATACGTACTGTACTAAATTTCCTTGACTATGCTTGTGCCCAGATAAGTTAAAATAGCTTCAAAATAACTTGAACCGAAGCCAAAATAGTTCAAAATTTTGAGAGGAAGAGGGCAGCTGAACCATACCCGCCATTTCCTTGTATCGCATCAACTGCAGTACAGATTTTTCGTACCAGCCTCCTCTTAAGAGACAGGTTGGACTCCCCGACATATTATTCTGCACAAAGATATAAATGCTCTTGGGAGGATACACCAAATAGGTCTTGTTCTTCTCCACAAGTTTTCAAGTTAGGAGAAGGTGACAATGCCTTCTCTTCCTTTTCCTTCTTATTATGATCATGAGTCTCAAACTCATTTTAATCAGAACCCTTTCTGTTTGGGTTCTGTTACCTTATCAAAAGTCATATAGACAATATCATAAAAACTAAACATTTAAATTAAACTACTGTAATTCACTCTATCCAAGGGCAAATTGGGTCTCCGTGGATGTACTGAAAAATCTTTTGAGACATTCAAAATCCTTTTAACTCCTTGTAACTCATGCTTCAGAATTTAGACAACAATCCCATCATTTTATATGAAGGTACCTCAGAAAGACCTCTTACTAGAGAAAGAGATATCACAGATGCTCATGAAAGACAATAGCAGAAGTCTTGACAGATCTCCATGTTTCTTGAGCAACATCTTCCTGGTAGAGAAACTAAAGAAGGCTAGAGACCTGTCATAGACCTTTCCCGCTTGAATAAGTTTGTCCTCCAAACGAGGTTCAAGATGGAGGTACCAAGCACAGTAATTCAGGCCATCTAGAAGAATGACTTCCTGCTGACCATAGACATGAAAGATGTGTACAGTACTTCCAAATTCTTGTCCATCTGAGGTCAAGGAAGTACTAACGTTATCTTTTCAGAGAGAAAGTATATCAGTTCAAGGTGCTACGCTTCGGTCTATACACAGCACAACAGGTATTTACCCGTCTGTTCACTCGTCTTCCCTATTGGCACATATCATGGGGATAAGACTTAAAATACCTAGATGACTGGCTTCTGGCAGAGTCAAGATCACAATTCATCCGTCACAGGAACCTCTTGCTCAATATATTCAAGGAGCTAGGGGTCTGTTTGAATTTTGAGAAGTCCAGTGTATGGTACTTGGACATAGATATAGATTTGACCCAAGCCAGAGTATATCCATCCTCAGACAGAGTTCAGAGATTGAGACAGGTTGCAGCACCCTTTCTGGAAAAGAATTTCCTTCCAGTTCACGCATGGTAGAAGCTCCTGTGCCATCCTTCCTCCATAGAGAAGCTAGTATACTTTGGGAGAATGCACGTTCGCTCTCTTCAGTGGACATTAAAGAGTTCAGATCTCCCATCATCTCTCTTGAAGATCCTCGAAACATGACAGACCTTTTATGGTGGCTAAAGGAGAAAATTCTGTTTGCTGGATCTCTTCTACAGGTTCCGTATTCAGAGTTTCTTCTTTTTTTCAGATGCTTCTCGCTAGGTTTCGGGAGCCCATCCAAGGAAGGAACAGATTACAGGTACATTGTCAGAGAAAGACCATTCCTCCCACATAAATTACCTCGAGTTGAAGGCTGTGTACCTAGTGTTACTCCACTTTTCAGAGACAATCAAAAGTCACTCGGTATTGTTGATGAATGACAACACAACTATAGTGACTTGATGAGTGACACCATGACTGTAGTGTCTTGCATCAACAAATGGGGTTCTGTATCCCATTTGTCATACCAGCTAGCAGTGGGAGTACAACATTGGGCACAAGTAAATGCTGTTCTTTCAGCATGATTCAATCCAGGGAAGAGGAATGTAATAGACAATGTGAGCTGACTTAGGACGATAATTGGATCAGAATAGTCTTTGAATCCTCAAGTGGCAACGAGTCTTCTGACTTTGTGATGTTCCCTGATTACAGACATGTATGCCACTCATCTGAACAACAAACTCCGTTCATTATTTACTTAACTATTGCACCCCAGCGATTATTACTGTATTGTAAATGTACAATATTCAGCGTTATTTCAAATATATCTTATTATCGTAAGCTAACAGTTAGATCCACCACTCTGGCTACTACCAGTACCAATGACCTTCAATTGAGTCTAACATTACCACAACTGTCGTGACAATGTTTATTAAATCAAACTTGACTCCATCATTCAAACTACAAAAGCATATCGTTCCAGATCTTCTTTATTGGAAAATGTGAAAAATGTAATTTTGGGCTGTTCCTACGTGAATTTTTGCATTTATGTGCACAACACCTACGACTGTGTCCTTCCAACACTCGTGGGATCGATTGAACATTTTTGCTTTTCCCCCATTCTGCCTAATCCTCCAGGTGTTGGATAAGTCAGGTCATCACAAAATCTAAAGAGTAACGTTGGTTATACCCAAGTGGCCTCACCTGAACTGGTATCCAGACCTTCTAGATCTTCTCACAGACATTCCAAGGGAACTTCCTGTTTGAGCAAACCTTCTACATCAAGCTCACATGTAAAAATATCATGCAGCAGCTCACTGCCTATCTCTTCACGGCTGAAGGTTATCCAGTCGTCTGCAGTGGTCTATGAAGCGAAATGGTAATTTTTCTGTAATTGGTGTTGTAGAAAGGGTACAGTATTGCTCCACTCATGGCTAATATACCACTTATTGCAGACTTTTTAGTTTTCCTGCTGGAGAAACTTCTCACTGTCACAGCGGTAAAAGGCTATTGCTCAGCCATAACCCAGGTCTTCAAACTGAGGGGAATCGATCTCTCCTCTTTGGTGGGATCTCTCAGGTTTGATGAGTTTTGAGCAGTCTTTCCCACCATGGGAACTCAAATCCCCTTCCTTGGAGTGTGATTGAAGTTCTGAGGTCCCTAAAGATGACACCTTAGGAACCCATCCACTAAGTTTTGGATCCAGACCTTAGTCTCAAGACTGTCTTCCTTTTAGCTTTGGCCTCTTCAAAGAGAGTGAGTTTATTGCCAAGACCCAAAATCCATCAATTAGTGGATACAGTAAGAGATTTGACTCCTCCATCTCAGTGATCAAGGAGGTAAATGATAATCTGGACAGTTTGTTACTTTGTCCTGTAAGGGCAGTTTGTCGTTAATTAAAAGAATTGCTCCCTTCAGTCCGTCCATCCCTAACTTGTTTGCAAGCAGAGGTTGAACCAAGAACACCTTAATTTTCTGGTTACGTGAAACCATCCTTAAGGCATATAAATCTTTGGAAGAAGTGTCGACTCTCCCTTCCCCCCAAATCTTGTGACAAACGTGGTGTTGCCGCACGTAGCGATCCGCAAAAACCAATCAGTAGGTCAAGTCCTTAGTGCAAGTGTTTTGAAGAGACAAACCACCTTCACCACATATTACTTAAAAGCCTGCTCCTACCAGATCACTTGATACTTTCTCTTTTTGGGCCCAATAGTGGCTGCACAAAAATAGTCTGAGACTTATGCCCTTGCAGGATGGTTAACTCTTTGCCACATCATCAGTTATTCTCAGCCTGAGTGTGTATGACAGTAGAATGAATGAATTCTTCCTTCTCTTTCAAGCATCCCCTCCTTGGGAGTATCAGTATAGAAGACCACTTATGCAGATAAGAATATCTCTGTGACATTATTATTTTTTTTTATTTAAACATACAGTAATGATTTTTATTTTAAAATTTGTTCATACAAAATCTTAAATTTTTTTGGGCAGTGACTTTGTCACTCACTTTTTGTTCATGAGGTCGACATCTAGACCTTGCCTCTCATACCAGGCGGTCGAGATTGTTTTGTTTTTATCCTTTGGGTCATGGGTCAGACAGATGCTCCATGTTTCTGAGACTTCCTCCAACCTCAGGAATATTCCCATTTAAATTATGAGGATTTGTATTTTGAATAGAAACAAACTTCAAATTTTAAAAAATTATTTCTATTTTTCCTGGTTATAGAAACTTGAGTCATTTACTTTATATGTTCTACTTCATCCACCCCTCAAGTCTTGACCATGAGCAAGTGAAGCAAGTCCCACTGATTCAGCCACTCCTAATCAGCGTATGTTAGATGCTGGCAACCATATAATGTTACCAGAATCCCACTATTTCCTTGATTCTAGCTGTAGCAAAATTGCAGCAGAGTAAACTTCACTATTCCAGTAATAGTGGAGTTTCTAATTTATCTGCAGGAGGAAAAACACCTCTGTCTCGGCGGTGAAAGGATATCGCTCAGCCTTAAGCCTACCTTTAGACTGATTAGGGTGTACCTTTACTCTTCGTTGGAACTTTCCCTACTTATGCAAAGTTATGAGATCTCTTGCCCCCAGCCAGAGATAAGACCTCTTCCTTCGAACGTGGTCCGTGTCTTGAAGTCCTTGAAAGGACCTCCCTACAAACCTTTACGTCACGCGAAATACTGGAATGTCAGTTTGAAAACAACTTTCCTACTTGACTTAGCGCCAGCTAAAAGAATTAGTGAACTTCATTGTCTCTCGTATGTCGGCAACCATTCAAGGGGAAGAGGGGAAGTGACTCGGCTTCATCGCTAAGTTTACTGCAAAGGCTCAAAATCCGGGGATACTGGACCTTAGATTCAGACCCTTTCAGGTTAAGAGTCTACGTTCTGAAACCAGTGATCCAGATCAAATGTTAGTATGCCCAGTACAGAATTTGAGGTTCTACCTTAAGGGTACAGCTGCAACCCGACCTCGACTACCATCATTGCTAAGGCCGACTGAACTGCCTCCATCCTGAAGGTGGACTTAGTCTCAAACAAGTTAAAAACCAAGAAATCTATTATGGGGTGCCAAGCCCCTGAGGCCTTTAGAAACACCCAACACAGGCGAGTTAAAACCAGAGAATGGCGATCTAGCTTTACAGCTTCATTCTCCACCAGGGCTATCAACTCCGTCCAATTCCTGCCTGGCCCCCCGAAGGAACTGGGGATATAACTGTAAAGCTCGAAGGTTTGTATTTCTACCAGAACAAATTACGAATTTACGAGATAATTTATATTTTTCTTCACTATACAAACCAAAGTCCTTTATTCGTAATTTCCTTCCATCACCAACCCCCAAGAAAGTCCCAACTGAAATCAAAGTGACTACTGTACTGTACTTGGTGAGCAAGCAGAGGGGTAGGGCTTCCCTCCCCCAACCAGGTAGTTACCAGCCACCTGTTTACACTTAGTTTGTTCCAACACCGAGTACTTATCTCGAACTACCTTCTTAGGAGAGTCTGGGATCTCCTTAGTCACCGACCAAGAATTTTGCGTAGTTGCCCCTCTCTCCGCTGCCTCTTAGGGGCGCAAGGATACTCGCCCAGGTGCGACCTGGGTCACACGTGGGGTCGTGCTTGTTAACCAGTAAGCTTCTGGTTGCGCCGTTGATTACATCTCATTGCTCTCTCTCTTGCTTATCCCGGCCGTTCACCTTGTGTTCCCACGTGTTCCTTTGTGTTCTCCTCCCTTGTCCCACATGTTCCCGTGTGTTCCTTTCCCTTGTGTCTCACGTGTTCCCGTTGTGTTCCTCACCTTTCCCTTGTGTTCTTGTGTCGTTTGTGTTCGCTTTTGCCATGGACCCTCAGCGTCGCTGTCCCAGGCCCCAAGCTGGTAAGTCTTGTGGGGCATAGCTCTCGTCGCCTGAGGTCGACCCGCACACCCTGTGCTCCTCGTGTCGGGGGAAGAGGTGTTCACCGGAGTCCAAGTGCCCGGAGTGCGAGCCTTGGCCGGAGCTCCAATGGGCTCTTTATGCTAAGAAAAAGAAGGCGGCTTCCAAGAGGTCGCCTAAGAAGTCAGGCCTTTCTTCGCAGGTGACGTCGCCCTCGGTCCTGACGGAGAGAGGTTCTCCTTTGCCTTCCCCTACCCAGAGTAGGGGACTAGGTAAGTCCGTTTCGGGGAAGCGGCCCATTGCCATTCCCCATGAGTCTGATGTGGGGGATTCTGTGTTAAAGGGGTCTGTGCAGACAAGTGAGGGGTCTGCTAATGTGGCGGGAGTGTGTGCTTTAGACGAAGGCTTGGTGCCCGCAGGACCCGTCGTAAGTGTGGATTCGGTGTGGGGGGGCCCGTATCAGCGCCCATCCCCACGCCCGTAAAGTGCTTTTCAGGTGCAGCGGCTTCCAGGGGTGGCCAGGGCAAAGGTAAGCGGCCCACGTGCTCCTCGGACCCCGACTCCATCGTTTGGAGGGCCCCGAGGACACCCTTCAGGTCCCCCTTGAGGTTGGAGGAGGACATCGAAGGCTGGTTCGATGATCGCCCCATCATCCGTTCACCCCCAGCGCCATCGGCCACGCTCCTGCCGGACTTCATGGAGCCAGTGACCCCGAGTTCCAGACCCGGGACCCCCAGGAGACTCTTGGTAGAGTCGGAAGATTCAGCCTCCTCGTACTCCGATGACGATTTCTCCTACGACTCCTATTCGTCGGATGGTTACAGCGATCGAGACTCTAGGAGGAGGAGATCGAGCCCATGCGACAGTCCGCCCAGGAGATCATCGCCGAAGAAGAAGTATGTCACAGTGGTACGACATCGTAGGGAATCCAGCAGGTTGGTTGCCGCTCCAGTGCCTGCCTCGGTGGATGCTGGAGCCGCTCCCGTTGCCCTGTACAGTGTCTCTTCGGCTCCGACTGCTCGCTGGGTGCAGCCGTTGGCACACTTGTTGCTGCTCCGGCCTAGTAAGTCGGCGGCTCCACCCGTGTGCGGAGAAATCCCACGGGTTCGGCACAGCAACGTAACTCCAGGCTCTTGGTCATAGCGGTCCCGGCCAAGTTTCAGGATTCGCCGCTGCCACGACCATCATCCGGCGCCATCCGGGTGAGCCCGGGAGCGGGTAGACCCATGACGGCTACCTCCGCCCCGACGGATCTACCCATGACGGAGGCGCCCGCTCAATCATCCAACCAGGAGGAGCGGGATGCCTCCGTGCCCGCAGATCCCTCCGCGTTCGAGGAGCCTTCCGACGCGGAGGTACGGGTAGTGGACGATTTAGTTGACTCGGGCGAGTGTTCTGTGGAAGAGGTCTTGTCCTACCGTAAGGTGCTTGCTCTCATCTGACGGCACCATAGGTTGGACGAACCTCAACCAACAACTGCGCGAACTTGGCTCTCGGGTCTGGGCAGGATGGTGGTGGAGGATCCTCTGCAGAAGAAGCCCCCGATGGAGCACGTGGACCTTTATGTGTCAGGTCCGGAGAATTCCTTGAGATCACAGGGCTCAGGCAAACTCCTACCAGGTCTCAAGACCCAGAGAAAGTTCTATGTGCCAGACGGTCACCATTTAGGGCCCCGCACGGTAGAAGAAGTGGTCGTTACCCTGAACCAAGGCAACTCGGACGAACGTAGCCTTAGCGCTCCGGTGGTCTTCTCTCCAGTGGAGGCCGCCATGATGGAGGTCACTGCTCAGGACATTGTGAACGTGACCTCTTGGCTGGATTGGTGGGCCTGTACACTGGCGGACTTTCAGATCTCAAACGACCTCTCAGTGCCAGACAATCAGGCCCTTCTGAAGGAATTGATCCGCTCGGGGGCTAAGGCCATGAAGTTTCTGACACACCAGTCCCTTACCCAGACAGCCAACTGGGTTCTGAGGAGAAGGGACACTATCCTAAACAGACTATCACGCAGGCTCCCCGAGCGAGAGGCAAAGTTCCTTAGAAACTCTCCCATCTGGGCCAAGACGGTGTTCCCTCTCCAGACGGTAGCAGAGACGATGGAGAGAGTCAGCAAGTTGAAGGGGCCAGCCGAGCCCAGGCAGCAGTTGCCAAGGCAGCCCGTTGTGAGGAGACCTTCGGCCCATTACCCGCCTCCGCCCACAGCTAGGCAAGAATCATCCACCTATTCATGGCACCAGCCTCCTCGGGCCTCCAGGGGGAGTGGTGCTCAACCCCAAACCTCCTAAAGATCTAAGTTCTCCGGGTCAAGGAGAAGCCGGTCAAACCGCCTTCCTAGAAGGAGATAGGGAGAGAGGCCCCCAACACCTTCCCACGCCCCTGTTGGGGGATGCCTCAAACAGTTTTGGCAAGCATGGCGGGACAATGGGGCGGACCCATGGACGGTTACTGTTCTCAGGGAGGGATACAGGATTCCCTTCCTGTCAGAGCCGCCCCCGCTGATCCCCGATCACCGAGGGGTTTGGTTGGTTCCCAACGACTCGGAGAAGTAGGCAGCTCTACAGACAGAGGTGGAGGCTATGCTGGAGAAAAGAGCCGTGCTACCCGTGCACGAGCCGTCACCGGGATTCTACAGCAGACTCTTCCTGGTGGAGAAGGCGATGGGAGGTTGGAGGCCGGTAATCATCCTCTCGGCATTGAACAAATTCATCAGGAAGACACCCTTCAAGATGGACACACCGAAGTCGGTGCTGGCAGCCTTGAGAGAAGGGGATTTCATGATGTCCCAGGATCTCAAGGATGTCTACTTCCAGATTCCCGATCACCCCTCCAGCAGGAAATTTCTCAGGGTAAAGTGGGGCTCCCAGTCTCTTCAATTCAGGACCCTCTGCTTCGGTCTATCGACAGGCCCTCAAGTCTTCACGAGAGTCTTCGCCCTGGTCTCGACCTGGGCACACAAGCAAGGCATCAGGTTGATAAGGTACCTCGACGACTGGTTGCTGCTTTCAACCTCAGAGGTAGTCTTGAAAGAACAAGGGAATCAACTGATTGATTTCTGCAAAGAACTCGGGATAACCATCAATCCTGGAAAATCCCATCTGGTTCCCCCCCACCAGGATGACGTACCTGGGGATGATGTTAGATTCCCGACTGGTGAGAGCCTTCCCGTCCCAGGAGAGACTAGATAACCTGGACCAGGTGATCCACCCGTTCCTGGACGGTGCCTCAAGGAAGGCCATGGATTGGCAGAGATTAGTAAGTCACCTGGTCTTGTTGGAGAAGTTGGTTCCTCAGGGCAGGCTCAAACTCAGACTGGTTCAGTGGAACCTGAAGGACCTCTGGTCAATGGGAAGTTCCCCACAGAAGATAATCCCGGTGTCTCTTCCCTCCAAAGAAGCTCTCCTCTGGTGGTCCGACAGGAGGAATACGTTGAAAGGGATTCCCTTCGCCGTTCGGCTCGCCTCCCCCGCAGATGCTGCTCTTCACGGACGCATCGAAGGAAGGGTAGGGAGTGCATCTCATCGAGGAAACAGCAGAGGGGAAATGGTCAGTGGAGGAAAAGGCCCGGCACATCAATCTTCTGGAACTCATGGCAGTGCAGAAGGCATTGATAAGCTTCGTTCGCCTCCTTCGGGGGAACTCGGTAGCCCTCATGTGCGACAACGCCACGGTAGTAGCGTACGTCAAGAAACAAGGAGGGCTAAGACCAAGGGAGTTGTGCGATCTCACAGCTTGGGTCCTAGAATGGGCCGAAAGGAACGACATTCTCCTATCGGCCAGATTCATCCCCGGAAAGAGGAACGTCCTGGCGGACGGGCTAAGCAGGACAGGCCAGATAGTGGGATCAGAGTAGTCCCTTCACCCCCAAGTGGCACAGGAAGTCCTCCGTCGTTGGGGCTCCCCAGTTATAGACATGTTCTCCACAAGACTTAACGCGAAGCTCCCTGTGTTCTGCTCCCCTATACCGGATCCGACAGCAGCCTTCGAAGACGCCTTCCAGCACCCTTGGGACAACCTAGACGTATACGCCTTTCCCCCCCTCCGGGATGATCAGACAGGTGCTCAACAGGTTAAGGCAGGCAAAGTCCACAGAGATGACTCTGGTAGCGCCCTGGTGGCCGGAGAGGGAGTGGTTCGTGGATCTGCAGGACCTAGCCACTCTCCTGCCGTGGCCCTTACCAGTAAGAGAAGACCTGCTAAGTCAACCACACTTCCAAAAGGTGCACGAAAACCCTGAGGGGCTGAGGCTACCGCGTGGAGGTTATCAAGCGGCTGTTAAGGAAGGAAGGAAGGGTTCTCGGACAAAACAGCGGATAGGATGTCGGGGTATCTGCGGAAGTCCTCTTGTGTTGTGTACCAAGCAAAATGGGCAACCTTTGTCAAATGGCGTGCCACTCAGAATCTTCGGCCCTTGGACGTTTTGGTCCACAACATCGCAGACTTCCTGGTACACTTGAGGGATGATCTAGGGGTCTCCATCCCAGCCATCAAAGGGGTTCGAGCAGCGTTAGGACAGATGTTCCAGCTTAAGGGCATCAATCTGGGGACCTCGCGTCACATCTCGATGCTCATCAGGAGCTTTGAGCAAACTTGTGACCCCCGCACCTCGAGGGTTCCCCAGTGGGATACTGCCAAAGTCCTCAAGGCCCTTTCACGGCCTCCGTACGAACCTCTAAAGGATGTTTTAGACAAGGATCTCACCCTCAAAGCCATCTTCCTACTAGCCCTGGCCTCGGCGAAACGAGTGAGCGAGCTCCACAGTCTGTCTTTCGAGGTATCCCACTCGAAAGGGTGGAAGGACATGGCTTTTAAGTTATTGCCGGAGTTCGTAGCAAAGACCCAGAACCCCGCAATTGCGGACCCTAGGTTCGAAGAGTTCTCAATTCCGGCTATTCCGCGCTCGGACAACCCTAGTGACCTACTCGTGTCCTGTAATGACCATCAGGAAGTACCTTAGTAGGACGGCCAAACTCAGACCGGTGGTGAAGAGTTTGTTTGTGTCCACAGGCTCGATCAAGAAGGCAGTTTCCAAAAACACCATATCCTTCTGGCTGAGACAGGTTATAAAGAGGACCTATGAGAGTGAGGGCTCCACGGTGCCTGGTACCCCAAGACCATGATATTAGAGGTCTTAGCACGTCCTTAGCGTTTGGCACCAACATGGCGGTAGGCCAAATCTTACAGGTGGCGGGCACTTGGGCTAGGCAGTCCACCTTTACAGCCCACTACCTCAAGGACTATACGAGGAAGTCCTTGGATGCCTTCTCCATTGGGCCAGTCATTTCGGCCATGCAACGAGTTTAGTAGTTTGGGCCCCGGGTTAGCCGTGGGAAGTAATCGTAAGCGACACAAGTTCCTCCTTACTATCCCATCTTCCTTGCTACCCTCTATCCCTTTCCCGAGACCCCATCCCTACATGGGAGATGGGACGTTGGAACACATGAAGTATGTATAATTAATAAAAGGCGAGTTTGTACATAAGGTAGACTTTTGCGTGCTTTCCCCTACACTCTTGCCTCTCCCTGGGAGTCCCAGACGTAGTCCCCTATCTAGGTCGAGGGCCCAGCGAGTCTCGAACATACCAATCTGTAAGCCACTCCCTCCTCCTAAAGTATAAGTCTCCTAAGAAAGTAGTTTGAGGTAAGTATTCGGTGTTGGAACAAATCACAAATTTTAGGTAATTTGTATTTTTCCTAACAGTACTTACCTCGAACTACTTTCGGGTAATGGCCCTCCCATCCTGCCCCGAGTATCTTATTGGAGTTCGAGGAGGACTTAAACATAAGCTTACTGTTTAACAAGCACGATCCCACGTGTGACCTAGGTCGCACCTGGGCGAGTATCCTTACGCCCCTGAGAGGCAGTGGAGAGACGGGCAACTACACAAAATTCTTGGTCGGTGATTAAGGAGATCCCAGACTCTCCTAGGAAAGTAGTTCGAGGTATGTAGTTAGGAAAAATACAAATTACTTAGAATTTGTGATTTTAAATGTTTTAACTGCTGTCTTCTCCCGTTTCACTATTCTCTCTCCCATGTAAAGGACTCAGGTTTGTAGTAAGAAAACATGAAAGATCTCCAAATTTGTAATTTTAAATTATTTCATAAAAAATATTGGTGCTATTATAGTATGCTATCTACCATCGAATTTCTACTATAGTATGATATCTACCACAAAGTATGTTATCTACCGTGAATGTTAATCCTCCTGTTTGATGAGGATTATCAAACAGATTACTTACCACTAGTATGTTATCCTCATTGGACTTTAATGATAGTTTAATAATATTTATTGGAAGGATAACATGGATGCATATTTATAAATAGTTTGTAGGTTAGGTTAGATTGGGGTAGACTATGTTAGGACATAGGTGCATAATTATAAGCAGTTTGTAAGTTAGGTTAGGTTGGGTTGAGTTAGGTTAGGTTAAGTTGGGTTATCAAATCGGTAGTGATCCTCCTCATTAGAGGCGGATTAGCAAGTAGACCGTATCCTTAGGGACTGATGGTGGGTATCATACTATAGTCAGAGAGGGGTGGTAGATAGCATACTATAATAGCACCAAAATATTATACGGTATAACTCATTTTATTAGAAGTGCCCTTCCAGTAGAGCTAATTACCAAGGCCTTTGGCTATTTTGTATTGAGGAAATTTTTACTAAAGCACCAAGACAAGTAACTTCCTAGGTAGAAAATAGAACATAGTATTTACTGTATTGTTCAGGCAGTATATTTAATCTTCGCCACCTATACTGTACTTCAGGAAGGTTGAGATCAGCAGTGCTTAAGAGGTTGTTGAACATTTTAAATTGCTTGACTATTTCAATTTTGTAGTTAAAATTTCTGTTATGTAATAATACCATGAGTACAAAAATATTTCCTTACCTTCAGTTTCCTTTGTCATGAAATCTTGGGGGAACTAAGAAATTCAGACAATTCATGAACATGGAATTTTTTTTTCTAACCTTGAAAGTAATTAAAAGTACTATATTAATACAATTATTTTTATTGAATAGCAATTAAATTACCAAGAGATACAGTAAAAACTTCTCTACTCTAATTATTAAATGTTATTCGGTCTTTCAGATTCTAGTAAAAACGAGCTGCTATCTAGTACAAGATACCTCTTAGTCCTTGAGGGAGCTAAGTTTGGGACACAACTTTAGTAGGTTATACTCCTATAGGTATTAGGCAGTGATGATTGTCTGTCATTTCAGGACTTCTGTCTTCAAGACATGCACCACCAACAGGATGTTCTTGAAAATTAGGGTATGACCCCCGGATGATCCTTCCCTCAGATTATTTCATGAAGTCGGATAAAAAGGTGCCGCATGGAGTCCTAAGTTCTCGTGCCTTTAAAGGACATATACCCAACTCATCCTGATCCCCGATATATGTTTCTTGTAAATAAGAGATGGAGATGGACTTACATCTAGTTGTGAACAGCTGGATTCAAGGTCTTGGACGCGAGCTCTGCATCATAGGTGAAGACCACTGTTTTCAGAATGACTCTTGAAAGACAAAGTGCTGTGTGGCTTGCCTACTTACTATACCAGCGCTAAGGCTGGGAGATCACA
Organism: Palaemon carinicauda; assembly: GCF_036898095.1. Taxonomy (NCBI): domain Eukaryota; kingdom Metazoa; phylum Arthropoda; class Malacostraca; order Decapoda; family Palaemonidae; genus Palaemon; species Palaemon carinicauda. The sequence goes on along the minus strand of NC_090735.1, from coordinate 122,583,588 downwards.
GTCTTGAGGGATAGATTGCTATCCTGTCTTAATGCTCGTTCAGGGTCTGCTTGAGAAACCCGAGGACTTGAGTTCCCTCCCCCAGGGAAGGCAAAACTTCAAAGTTCCTCATGAGTCTATGCAGTTCTCCCCCGAAGAGGAAAGTTTTAAGTTCTTCTGACTAAAACCTGGCTAAAGGCTAAGTGTCAACCTTTTACTGCAGAGACTGAAAGGAGATTCTATTGACTAAAGTAGATGAAGAAAGCCACTATTCAAGATATATTCCTTTTATAACAGCAATCTCAGAAGCTGGGTTCTCAATGAGAAGCATTAGCAGATACGGATACCATTTGGCAGTATGGCAACAGGGTCATCCTGAGTACCAATGGCAACAACAGTCTGTCAAATAAAGTAAAATGGCAGGAAGGTTTATGCATCCAGATTGTCATAGACTGACCTGGACTAGTGTTGTATCCAGGAAGTCACTTGGAGACTAGCTATACTGTAGAAGTGGCTTCCAGGCCCAAGAATTATTTGCCCTCAGGGGGTCCTTGCTGTTGATCTGTGGTATCAATTGGGTATCATACGGACACTTAAGAGTCACTGTAAAATACATTTTATACTGAGAAAAGACACAAAGCCACCAGGCTAACTTCTGCCAGACACACAGTGACGCTTACCAAAACAAACATTACAGAAAACGTGCGTGAGGCGCACTTGATAACAAACATTACAGAAAACGTGCATGAGGCGCACTTGATAGGGGTAAATAATGTAACACTTGCTTTCAGCACTGCTATTGCTGGATCCACTGGGAGAGGAGACAGATTAACAATCTCTAGCACGTAGAGAAAGTGGGGAAATGGGGTCATGTTCGATTGGCTGGAGCATAAGAAATTCCTTGGACCAGAGATCTAGGAATCAATTCTAAGGAAAGCCAGCGAGCAAGAACCGACCACAGCAACAAAAGGGGTGATTGGACGTTTGAATGAAGATGAAGCACAGGTCCTTTACATTCAGATCATCCAGGACAGTTCTATTCTGTTCGTAATACCGGCCATGCAGTTGATTTCTAATAGTCAGGCCTTCTACATCATGAGGCTTAATAATACACAGTATTCTAGAAATTTTATTCCAGCTGTAACCAAGTTGTGGAATGATCTTCCTAATCGGGTAGTTGAATCAGTAATCTTCAAAAGTTCAATCTTGCAGCAAACTTTTTTATGTTGTACAGGCTGACATAAGTCCTTTTATAGTTTATATATGAAATATGTTTTAATGTTTGTTTTTAAAAAGTTTTATTTTAATTGTTCATTACTACTTATATCATTTATTTATTTCCTTTTCTCACTGGGCTATTTTTCCCTGTTGAACCCCTTGGTCTTATAGCATCTTGCTTTTCCAGCTAGGGTTGTAGCTTAGCTAATGATGATAATCCCTCCTAATAGGAACCGAGGTGGTACCCCAAGGTCAATACTCACAAATGAGTGCAAGCACCTTGATCATCATAAAATCTTGTGAGCCTCTAGCACTGGATACTGTGACAGGAAGGGAAGGTCACTCAATGTACCCCTTGAAGAATCCTCCTTCCCCTTGGAGCATTCGCAAACCAGACCAAGAACTAGAGGCAATACTCTGCAGAGGAAGACAAGAAGATTGAATGGGGATTGGGGCCTTTGAAAACCTAACTGCCTTCATCAGGCTTCTTATGTATGGAGAACAAGCAGGAGAGAATGACACCAAGTGGCAGATGAGAGCCTGCCCCAGGGTGGAGAAGAGCCATGCTGACGTTTGCAAGTACGTGATGTAGCATTTCTGTATTTGTACAAGTGTTGAGTGTTCCCAAGAAGTCCCTTCAAACGAGTTACAAGTCTCGGTACGAGATAACCTCGGGTAGTAAATCACATGGGAACGGTCTCGGTGCATGGAAGGATCCCGGTGCCACCCTAGTGAGAATCGACAGTAATAGACATTTGCATGCCTTGCAGGAATAAGTATACAGTGGATACCGGCAGGTTTACACAGATAACTGTCTACACTATCTGGAAACCAGCAGCATATCATCGTCGTCTTTAAATGACACTCTGTCAGCACATTGTTCATTCTAAAAGAATGCTTAAAATGGCCAGAGTATGAAGCCACAGAAGTAAATCTCTACTGCAGCCGAAATCAGAGTGGAGATCGCAGTGACTTACAAGTTGGTGGGCCTTACACTTCCAGTACTACAACCAGCTCTTTTGAATCGTGCTCCTACTAAACGATGACTGTTGGTATTTGTGTAGGAACAATAAGTGATTTTCTAATGTTCACGTAATATTTTAAGACAAATTTTCATTATGATTTGCATAAATAGTAATACAACCAAGGGAGAAGAATATATATAGTAGGGTAAGAAAAGTTTTCTGACTATTTTGATATTTATTTGAAGTATAATACAATTAACAAAGCTGTATAATGTATACAAATATTATTGCAACTATTAGAATTTGGAGAAATAAACCATAAGCAAGATTCCAACACTTTATTTTTCTGGAAAAAAATATACACTGTACAGTCGATAAACCAGTACTGACTGAGTTAAGAGCCGTAGCTTTGAGCAAAAACGCAATATGTATTTTATGAGATCCTTGAGTGGGGAAAGGAATTCAATAATAAAAAAAAAAAATAACCTTCAACAAAGACAATTGATCTTATGGTTACACTTTTCACAGTTCAAAGAAACCACATGACCAAAAATTTAAAATAAAACCTACGACAGAGCAAATATGCCAGTCACCATATGTTGGTCATATTAATGACTATATTTTCAGTCTGTTAAGAATACTAATCTCATGATAGTAAATAAATTTCACATTACTAGCTGTCTGGGATACTGATTAGTGAAACATTTGGTCAAAAAAAATCATTACCATATTTAATTTCTTAACCGAGAACGGTTGACTGAAAATTACTTTTGTAATGCCACTTTTTGTAAGCAATTCAATATTTGGCAGTGCAATAGAGATTTAACCTGTGCCTCAACCAATCAAGGGTTTAGGCATAGGTAAAACCCTCTAAACACTACAGTATTAATCACAGCCAAAAAAATAATTTTTCCTATTGAACTCTTACTGTAGTTTGCAAGATGAATGTTACGTAACTGCAAAAGCCTTATATAGGATCCCTGAACAAAAGCTCAACTATAAACTACAGCAATGTATATGGTCTGTCAGAAAGAAATTCTATGCAGTTAAAAAAATACTGGTTTACTTTCACATACAAAAAAGAGAAAAAGGATTCCTTCAAATCACAAGATGAGAAAAGCATGAAATGACCATGAGTAAAAAAAATGAAACAAAACGATGACATGAAATAATTTAGTTACTGAAATCACCATTGCTGAAATAAATGAAATGAATAATGAAGTCTGCCAAACCGGCAGCGGCAACTCGAAGTACATTTGGACCATCACTTAGAAGACAGGAAAACATTTCTTAATTACTTCACATACCAATAATTTCATTATTGGTTGCTGTTTGCGAAATATAACTTAATAAAGTTTGTAATACAACCAGGCTCTTTTCATAGTCACTGGGATGCAGACATTTTTCTTTTTACACAACATTAACATTTTCAGGAACAACCATTGTCTTGCACTATTAGTAGCTGTCAACCCAGCATTATGTTTTAAGTTATTCACTAGGATATCACATATCCACATTGGAACACTTCACAGCTCACTATTTACAATATAAAAACTCCACTTCACTGTACACTTATCTTGGAGTGACATTCAACATCCATAAACTAGTTCTCTTTTTTTATTAGGAATATTCACCATAAAGTTTACTCAAAGAGTTCAGGAGACGCTTGTCTTGACAAACTTCGTGTTACTCTTACACCTGGTGACGTCTGAGTTCCTACACTTTTTAGCTCTACCGATGCTGTGAGGAGTGCTTCTAGTTCCCTTGGTGAGACTAGTGGCTTATCCCTTGGCTTCATTCCATAACGGCCATTATTTCCTTATTGTTTAAAATCAAATGAAAGTGTTAAAAGTGGAAAAAATGTACAATGAACACTTACTTTTATGAAAAATATTTTATCTTGATTAATATTCCTTACTAAAGTACTACTATAATTGGTTCAATACTAATAAAGTAATCTGAAATCCAAAAACCATTTGTGAGATGAGATTGTAACAGCTGTGTGTGGTTACTTCCAAGTATGTAAGGTTTTAATAATGCCAAGCAATATTAAAACATAAAAAGTAAAAAAACCTTTTACTAAAACCTTGGAAAATCCTCAAATGGTACAGAAAACTTACTCAAATATAAAAATGCAGTTATCAAAAATGTGGTTTTCAATTGTTAATGGGTGATTTTGGTACAAAAAATATTTACCTGAATATCAAGGGTCTTTATGACCTACTCCCTACAAAAACAGTACAGTAATGCATTAATAAAATGCTGATTACATTTCAATTCACACAAAAATTTGTACTATTGCGAGTTGTGAGGTATACATTAAAGCTGCATCAGATTTTGAATGATGAAACACATTAATAAAAAAAAAAATAAGAACATTAGGCTACCTTTATTTACTGAAAACTACATTTTAATCTAAATTGCAATAGAATAGCAAGTCTCATATGGATAACTAGTGTAATGCTAAGTATGAACTAAAAAATATTGAATTATTTTCATATTAAAATTATAAATTTAACTAGTCACGAAAATTATAAATAAATGGAACTATTCTCATTAAAATTTACTTTAAAATTCAAATAGTTGCCAATCAGAATGCAAATAGCTTTTTTATTAATATAAAAAACTTACAATACAGATACAAATACTATAGCAAATATCTGCTTTCCTTAAATGGCAGTATTTACTTCATGTGACTTATCAAAATCCTAAGTACATTATAAACAGAAATAAAGATTCCCAATGAATTTTTAAATGCAAAATATGATAAAATGCAAATGACGCAAATACAGTCCTTTCACCAGAAAGCAATGACACAACTTGAAAATGGCATACACTAAAAAACTACATGGACAAGAAATGCTGTATGTACAGTAAATCCCCAAGATAAGAACCTTCAAATATCTACTTCATTTAAAGTATTTCATTACACAGATGTAGGATTTCTTGATACATATGTGGGATAGATCATACGTGATTTGAATACCAAGACTGAAAATAATGCAGATTAGGGCGTTCTGGGTCAGGTTATGGATGCCAAAGTTAATCTTGTTGACTAACAAACTTTTCAAATTAAGAACCCACTCTTTGGAAAATATCTCCTTCTTATGTAGGGGACTTACTGCCTTGGACTGACTGAAAGCAAATATTATCAAGCAAATTTAAAAGCCTTAATCTTATATTGATATATACCCATGGATATATTCTACAACCACTCACTGAAACGTACAAAATAAAGGCACTATTTAAAGGAGAGAGAATTTGTGCTATTCCTTCTGAATATGTTCCAACAATTATATATAGTACAGTTAAGTGTCAAGTTCCTGGGATTAGAATATACCATATCTTTGGTTGTACAAACACTCACATACAAAATTGCTTTAACCTTAAGAGAAAATCTCTCAAGACAAATGTGAAAAATCACTTAACCCATTTAAAAGTCATAACAACAAATATTTGTTGAACAACAAACAAGACATTTGAAACAATAATTTTTACTATAACACCTGGTAGTGCAAGAGGATATTTCTTTTTTTTTATCCTTTAAACATTGACTTAGACCTGGTGAGAACAGGGCCTCCAAGCTTCGACCTCGTCATAACTGAATAAGTTGTCAGCACGGAGGACACGCAGCTCCAGGCCAAGCGGACCCAACGACTGGATCTAAAGCCTGTTAGAAATTTTGTGGTAATAGGTTTCTCCTTCCCTTCCACCAACACAGAATAATTATCTCTTTGATTCATAAGAATCCACATATTGCCTTCCTGTTGCTTTGAACTATGCAAACATGTTACTCTTGTAATCAATCTGTCTTACTATAAAATGTGTATATTGAATAAAATAAAATTGTTCTCAATATAAACATGACTATTTTTTTTCCTTCTCAAGCAAAAATGAATAAATAAAATGTGCCTTGAATATACCATGCACTATAGTCCATTTCTTTTAGCTTGTCATATTTGCACCGACTCACAGCGGTGCCTTTTTAGCTCGGAAAAGTTTCCTGATCGCTGATTGGTTGGACAAGATAATTCTAACCAATCAGCGACCAGGAAACTTCTCCGAGCTAAAAGGGCACCGTTGCGAGTCGGTGCAAATATGACTCTCTAAAAGAAATGGACTATAGTTCTGTGTTTCATGCATCTATTGAACCAAATTCAACATAACTATCATTGTCCATAAAGACACATTCTTGAAAAAAATTAAAGCAAGGGCTACAGTAATATTTAGTTTTGTTGGAAGAATTTCATGTAGAACTAAGTAAAAGTTACTAATCTTCAAAAATTGCATCATAATTAATCCAACCATTATGTCAGATTACATAACCAATGTTAAGTTAAGAATTTACAAAATTTCTCATTTCCCAATAAAGAAGGCTATTACGTTTCACATTAAAATCAAACTGTTGCAATTAATTAACAATACAAAAAGTATTGTTCTTCAAATTTATTGACAATTGAAATATTGCATAATGTACATGCAATGCAATATGATTATTCAGCTCCACAATGAAACCTGAATCGATATTAAGATGCAATTCAGAAATTTATATAATGATGTAATAAAATGTTTGTAAGCAACCAGGAACACAAAATGTAAATCCACATGGATGATTGGTTACTTTGCAATTAACTCTACTTCAAAAAGTAATGTGAATAGAATGATCATTGAAAATTATCACTGTATCAAACATAATGGCTATACATGCTTTGACAAGGATATTTATTAGTTACCAGGCATGTTTTAACATCATGAGCAATGGTTGTGTGGGAATTCTGTTTTCACAAAACCTGTTCATATCAACGAAGCTTTCACTTTCCAGGAATCACAAAAACTTTCCAAACCATAAAAAGGAGAGACACACCAGTAACACCAACGTAAAAAAACAAACCAAACCCACCATATTCCACAATGATATTCAACCAACCAAGTTTGAAAGTCACCAGTTTTCCAAAAAGGGACAAAACCCTATCACTTTTCCAACAAGAAACTGAAACTAACCGGACGACAAGAAACTGAAACTAACCAGACGACAGCAACCGACAATAAGCAAATCAACGTGTAGTGAAATTAGAACTGACAAAACACAATGACACTAATATCTCAACGACTTCCACGTTAAAGGCATTGTAATATCAGCATCATGGTGAATTGCCAGTAATTCTAATCCCAGTAACTGTGTACTACTTCATGGGCAAATATATCACATGGGTAACCAACTATAGAAATAAGACCACACAAACTTTAAACTCATGTTAAAACATCATGTACTATTCATCATAAAATTGAACATTTTGCACAATGAAGTTTCTCCTTAGAAAACGGAAAATTCACCCTACCTTTAACATGCTGATGTGCTGGAGGTGGTATGTAAGGAGATGATGCTGGAGGGGAATAGTAAACTGTCGCATCATTAGAATCTTCGTTCTCTGAAGAATCAAACATCTGAGGTGAACCCACACTTGAAGAGGAACTATTTGACATGATATCAGTTTCAGCATCGGATGATGACAATCTTTCTGCTCTTCTTCTCATTACTGCTTCCATGGCAGGTGTGAACTCAGATGGTCCATCTTCATATGTAGGACTACTTCTACTGCTATAACAAGTGCTGGAAGGCAAAGAAACAAGATTGAAAAACAGAGGGAAATACTTATGTTTATATTACCAACCTGTAGAACTATATTGGATGAAATGAAAAAAAATGACTCCATAGGCAATGAAAGTCATACTGAGTTTTAGGAGAATTTAATAGTATATATATTGAATGACATATATACCAAAAGATATTTCTAACTGAAAACTTTTTCCATAACATACCTATGATGTCTGTGACGTTTTTGGCAAACTGGTGGTGACGCGCTCTTTTCTCTTATTTTGTTCATGATTTCAATCATTTGAGGCGTTGGATTGTCCAGCGAGGTATCTTTAATAACAAGTCTTTTTGGTCGTTGATTTTGTTTGCGTGCTTCCATTTTCATCACCTCTTTTTCAATCATTAATTCCTCCGTGTCTATATATGAAAATTCTGGTTGACTAGGCTTGCTCAAACTTATGCCAATGAGAGAGTCTCGTGGACACGTTCTAGTATGCACTCTAATATTAAAAAGGATAAAGATTCTTAGGTTAGTGTCGGGATGAGGTATTTACAAAATACGCAAAAAAATTCTTTGGAGAAATGTTCAATTTACTGTGTTCATGAAATGACAGTTGTATTCCAAGAACCATATCAATTTTAATTTCCCCCATATTCAAACAAAAGTACAAATATTTTTTCTTTTAAAAAAAAACCTTAAACAAAAATTTTCAATGAAAGTTAAACACTTGGAACTTTTTATTTAATAAATTATTGTAAAACATGCAATAGTAGCATTTATCTGAAAGGTGATTTATTCCGCAAAACAAAACATTGTACTGTAACTACCGCTATCGGCGTAGTAGAAAAGCTTGTTTGTAAACGTACCTTTTATTTCTAGGTCTACAAGGGGACATATGTGATGTTCTCATCATCTTCTTAGGGGTAAACTCTGCAATATTTTCCTCCTCTTCGGAGCGCCTTTTAGTAGATTTCTGGAAGTAAATTTCCATGGGGGTTAGCGAAATGTCCCTTATGATTTACATATACTGAAAATAAACTTGAAACCTAAGATGAAAAATTTCATTTGATAAGCAAAAACAAAACATGGGTCATGCTAACACCCATGAAAATCATAACCTCCTACAAAGGTACCGAAAAATAAAAAATGTAACTGTGACAATTAACTTTATTGATGAAAAGTTGCTACAATAACACATAAATCTTTGTACCCAAAAATAATCAATGAATCTTTGCACTTATCAATAATCTTGGAATGAAAAGAAGATGCTGCATCCAAATTACTTTAACAGTTTGATCTATCAATAGTCCATGTGCAAATACAACAAAAATTGTACAAAAAGTATCCTTCAATACAGAACTAGGGAAATAACTCCTTACCAATCCATTTACAAAAACTAAGGTATTCAATTTAACAGAACAAGAATTAACAAACAAGAGGACTGTGAAGATTATACCGAAATTCTAGCGTCATACTTTGGAAATGTCTCCATTTAAATGGCACAATGTTTTCTAAATAAAAAAAGTAACTTGAAACATGCAGGTCAGAACAACCTATCCTTTATATGAGATTAATAATTTGAGGTGATATAAGATTTGTCACCCAGCTTATAGTAACCTATGTTTTCTTTCTCATTAGAGCTAGCATCTGAGGAGTAGGATTACTAACAGGAACCCCCTTATAGGTTTTGGGAGGACTTTCCTCCAAAACTTCTTCCGCAGGCTTGGCCTGCCCCCTTCTTCCCCTACCCCTTCCCTTGGGGACATTAGCACTATTTTGCAGATTTTCTTCATTGCCACTCCTTCCAGCAATGGGTTTTTTACTTTTTGAAGCTGTTCGCCTTTGCTTTGGTATGTTACCTTGGATCTCTTCCTCGTCTTCCTCGGACATAAATTCCGCACTATTTCGCTTGCTTACCTTACGGTCCAGGCGAGACTTAGGTTTTCTGGATGTTGGCACAGGTGTTGCGGACATAATTACTAATTTACCATCGTCTCTGTAACCCCGGGCTTTCATCCCATTGCGCAAAATACAGCGACATTTCTCGTAATCCGGCTTCTCATCGAAAGCTAAATTAACCACATATTCTAAATATTCCTGAAGACCTGTAAATACATAAAAAGTTGTCAGTAAATTGCATAAACATTAAATTCAATGCATGCAAGATTATTATTATGACTATCCAAGCTACAACCCTAATTGGAAAAGCAAGATGCTATAAGCCCAGGGGCTCCAACAGGGAATAATAGCCCAGTGAGGAAAGGAAATAAGGAAATGAATAAATGAAGAGAACAAATTAACAATAAATCGTTCTAAAAAAAGTAACAACGTCAAAACAGACATGTCACATATAAACTATAAAAACATCAAAAGCTAATATGTCATAAATAAACTATAAAAAGACTCATGTCCGCCTGGTCAACAAAAAAGCATTTGCTCCAACTTTGAACCTTCTTTTTTAATAAATTGGGCTGTACTTGACATTATATTAGAAATGTATGTAACTTCAAGTATGAATATATATCGAGGGCTCATTACCTTGTGGCTTAGTATCTGGGAAACACTTGTCTATGAACGATGGAATGTCCTCCATAAAGCATCGCTTCTGTGTAGCGACATAGTTACAATCCTGAAGGTTATCCTCCCAGGGTAGGCGAGAACAAAGCCACTGAGTCATGTTATAGCCCAGGATCTCCAGATCTCCTCGACGAGAGTGTGCTACAAGCCAGAAACGAGAATTTTAGAAATACGACATGCATAAAATGCCCTAAACAATATTGAACTACAAAACCTAGACAGCTTTGAGGAAACAACCATAGCTATATAAAGTACCGAGTATATTTTTATCGTCATTAATGTTAAAGTATTGTAATGAACTTTTACATAAGGTAGGGTAAATAATTTTTTTTTCAAATGTCCTAAACAATAATGAACTAAAAAACCTAGACAGCTTAAGAAAAAACCATAGCTATATAAAGTACCGAGTATATTTTAATCGTCATTAACGTTAAAGTATTGTAACAAACTTTAACATAAGATACCGTAAATAATTCAATAAGATTTCATGTTAACGATGTGCAATAAACTTACCACCAATGTGGGCATCCCGCGATGTAAACTCTATGGTACCATCATGAGCCTTTCGCTGGTCGTACTTGTATTCTTTGTGCTTGCCGTCATTGGCATAACGGCATGCTAAACCAAAGTCAACTAAGTAAACTTGATTCTGGGTACCAGGCTGATATCCCACCAATAGGTTGGAAGCCTTTATGTCTGCATGAATGTACTCTTTACTATGAATGTATTCTAGTGCATCCAACTGAAATAGAAAATTAGAATAATTAATAAGAAAAAATGCCTTGTTCTACTTATGGGTCAATTTAAAAATTTCTTCAATCTTTACCTTATGCATTTTTTATCTATTATAATTTTCAAAGGTTCAACATTTATTTTTGGCAATGACCTTGACTAAGAATATAACTGAATTCCTTTACCCACAGTATGAAAAATACTTACAATTTGAATTCCAACTTGATAAACTGTTTTGAATGAAAATCTCTTGCTATGCTGTTCCAGGATCTTCTGCAAGTCACTGCCAAACCGTTCCATCACCATAAAACGATAACGCTGGCCTTTAAATTCAAAGGAACCTGAACCTAAATACTTGGGCATTCCTAAGGCCTTCAGCTTTTTCTCTTTCTTCCATGCCTCTATGTGTTCTGGTCTTGCGACTCTCATGTAACAATGCATTTCAGCAAACAATGGACCGTTAGTGTGTGGTTCAACTTTGATGACATAGTCAGCATCATTACCCACAGGGTTGATAGTATCCTTAGAAGCCAGGTAAATTTCACCAAAGCCTCCAACACCTGTTGCAACATAATAAAAAATAAGTTAACACAAAATGCAAGACTTTAATTTCTGTTCAGAAAAACTACCTTCGCCATTATCATCACTAAGCTACAAAACTAGTTGGAAAATTGGGATGCTGTGAGCCCAAGGGCTCTAACAAGGAAAAATAATCCGGTGAGGATAGGAAATGAGGAATTAAACTACCTGAGAAGTAATGATAAATTAAAATAAAATATCTTGTAAATAGTAACAACATTAAAGTAAATCTTTCATATATATGAGCAATAAAAATTAAAAAAAAAGTTAAGACACATTATTGATATTAATTGCTAAGCTACAACCGTAGTTGGAAAAGCAGAAAGCTATAAGCCTGAGGGCTCCAACAGGGAAAATAGGCCAGTGAGGAAAGGAAATAAGGAAATTACAAGAGTAATAAAAAAATATTTTAAGAACAGTAATCAAAATACATCTTTCATATCTAAACTATAAAAACTTAAGAAAAAAAAAAGCGGAAGAGAAATAAGATAGAATTGTGTGCCCTCAAGCACAAGAACTCCACCAAAACAGTGAAAGACAATGGTACAGAGGGTATGGCACTATCCAAGACCAGAGAGCAACGGTTTAATTTTGGAGTGTCCTCCTAGAGAGGCTGCTTACCATAGCCAAAGAGTCCATTCTACCCTTACCAAGAGGAAAACAGCCATTGAAAAATTACAGTGCAGTAGTTAACCCCTTGAGTGAAGAATTGTTTGGTATACTTAGTGTTGTCAGGTGTAAGAGGACAGAGAATATGTAAAGAATGGGCCAGACTATTCGGTGTGATAGAATAGAATAGCGAGTCCGAGTGAATGCCACAAACACAATAGAACTCTTATCAAGAAAGGGGAAGACCAAGGTACAGCGGCTATGGCACTACCCAAGACTAGAGAATAATGGTCTCCTTTGTAATACTAAGATTTAAAATAGCATTATAGTGTGTGAAAGGAAGAATAAATTAAAAAAAGCTTACCTATACTGCATCCAATTTTCCACTGCTGTTTTGCAACATCTGTAACAACCACTCCGGGAGTGATTGGATCTGGAAGTTTGAAACCATTAGCGGCCACCCGTTTCTTGGGTGCTCCTTTGGACCCACTCTTGTTGCCGGTACCAGCCTTGCGAGGTGCCATGACTGCTCGGGCCTTGATAATTAACGTCTATCACGGAAGAACTCGACCTCCCACTTCGTCTATAGTTTAATAGCACCAAGTCTCTCTCACAGATCTAAAAAAAGAAATAAACCTAAATTAGAATTTACAGCAACAAACTAATTATTTTCATTATCAATAGCCAAGGTACAACCATGGTTAGATAAATAGAATACTAAAACCCCTAGGGCTCCAACAAGAAAAGTAGCCCAGTGAGGAAAGGATATAATAGAAGAGCAAGTAAACATTTTGATCTTTAAAAAATTCTCCATTTCACACAAAATCAAACCCTCATCTTATAATTGACAACTATAATGAAGAGGACAACCTTTGTAGTATATTATAAATACTGTATAAAATAAATCGATCTTAAAAGTAAAGACTAAACCAAATTCTGTGAAACCATAACAATTTACCCTAAGAAAATGTGCACACTTCAAATAGTATCAATTAAGAATAGTATCAATTACCCCCATGGACGTACCGGTACGTCCTTGCAAAAAACTGCTATCTAATTTTTTTTTTTGCATATTTGATATTTTTTTGAGAAACTTCAGGCATTTTCCAAGAAAATGAGACCAACCTGACCTCCCCAAGACAAAAACTAAGGATGTTAGAGCAATTTAAAACAAATATACTGTACAATGTGCTTGAAAAAAAATAACACCTGGGGGTTAAGGGTTAGAAATTTCCAAATAGCCTGGGAGTAAAGGGGTTAGGAGTTTTCCTGCAGTGAGGGAAACAAAAATGATCGAGGAATTAAAAATACGAGTGCAATGGACTTGTAACGTATTGACTTTTCCTTGGAACCATACCCCGACGTGAAAAATGAGACCAATGCCAAGTTAATTATTAAGCACTTCATTAAAAAAAAAAAAATGGTATGCAACATAAGGGATATTGCACACAAGTAAGTCTATACACAGGATGACCAGAATATGTTGAAATAAAATAAGTCTTAAATAAGCATTGAAAATGGTTTGATCGACCCTATTAACTGGACTTCAAAACTTAGGATAGTCCGCCAATAGGCCTAATAAGGTTTTATTAGCGCTGCTATAACAGGTAAACTTTAATCTGTAAAATCTACGAAGAACGTCGAGAAGTACCAATGGATAAACGCACATTGCCATATTTCCAACTTCACAGTATAGCCTATAACTTCTTACCCGACTAAATTTTTGTAATCTCCCTTAGGAATTGACTACCTTTTAATAGATTATATTATCTGAAGGCCACAACCAAAATGTTTTTTTTTATGTCAAATTGTTTCCTATAAGGGTAATCTTGTTCTTTTGTTTTATTGTTATCAGTTTGCTTATACATTTCTTTAAAGATACACTAAAAAAAAAGCGGAAGAGAAATAAGATAGAATTGTGTGCCCTCAAGCACGAGAACTCTACCAAAACAGTGAAAGACTTTTTTTTTCTCTGCTCTATGTCTTCACTTGTGCTAAAGTTCACACGGATCATATTGGCAATAGCACGAGGGAAGATTTTGTGACCATTTTCAACAGCAATTTTATCAATCATGTATGCATTATCTATATTTCAGTAGTATTCTTTGACCATTTTAAAATGATGACATTTTAACACCCACTCTCTCCGTGATGCGTCTTTTCTGGCGAGCCGTTCTTATATTCGTTCCTTGTTGCTGTGGGGGGTTCAACCATCTATAATGTTAAAAACACTTCAACAAGAAGAAAATTACTACCAGATCTTAACTCAGACAGCATCTATTAACATTTAAAACACTTCCTACAACATTCAAACGCTTAGAGAAGGCTAAAAAACAAGGTTTACAATACAACTTGGACTCACTGAACCCCTAACCATGGCTTCCCAAAGCCTGTTCTTTGCTGAAATGACGTAATGTTGCTGAATGATAAGGTGAATTATCCATTATAAATGTGGAAGATGGTGATATAGTTGGTAGCAACTACTTACGTTCAAATACGACACTGTTTCTGTAATATTTTGCAGCAAATATGAATTCTATGTTGGGGACAAATCCTTCTTTAGATCTGACATGTAAAAATGTGAACCTTCCTCCTTTTCACATAAGCACTTTAATTCCTGTTGCACTTCATGCTGTTATTTATTCAGCATTTTCCGACAGCATGATTTTGGTTCACACAAGTCGCGTCCAGACAATTACAAACTGTCCATCTTCTCTAGTTTAATAATTTCTTAAAATTATTGATCTTTAGCCCTGTATACACAATATTTACAATAAAACCTTTGCCCCTTCCCTTTTGCATACCTAAATCCCATATACTTTTACTTTACTTTTACGGGTTTATTTCTCGCCCTCCATCACACACAAAATCTGTTCAGGCGGGCCTTGGTGTGTGAAAATAATCTTTCCAGTTAATATTTTGCTCTGTATCTTATCAGTTATTTCGTTAGCATCTGTATTCAGGCTTACTAGTTTTCAGGTCACTATTAAAGATTCTCAATTACCCATGAAGCCAATATTTTCTTTTACATGAAGCAAAACACCTCATCCATGGTTGATATTTATTTGCATTCATTGCATGAATTTACTAAAGTCATTTAAATTTCATTTAATTTAAATAAAATCTTCTCTGATAACCCCATAACTCTCAGTAATGCTAGAAGCTCACTATATATAAATTACAGAAGTGGGAGCATCTGACAGAATAAGTTAATTTACACATTGGTACAATGACCCTAACAAAGTAAATAAGGTGCATTCCTTATGTAATTAATACCAAAAACACTATCATTCATGTTATGACAATTGAAAGCCAAATTTAATACGGAAAACGATATTTTAGAAGGGATATAAACGCAGACACGATCTAACAAGGTGCTAGGCATCTCCCCCAAAAGTCAAGTGTCCTTATTTTACCCAAGGGAAGGTCCTATTTCTAAGCTGGCTTGCCTTTTGAAATATAGCTTCCCAATTGTACCATCCCCTTTTTAACTTGTTCTTTTATCACTTGAAAAGCATGACACTTACAAAAAAAAAAAAAAAAAAACTCTATTTTCTCGAAAATAAGACATGGACGTATATTTGCTAAGGTCTTATTCGCTGGGTCCTTCCCTATAAGCAACACAAAAGAACTGTTTAAAGATGAGTAAAAGTAAGTACTGCACTATTTTGTATCTATACTACTGTACAGTACCAGCTGAACTCGGTTGAGTCCCTTGTTAGGCTAGGAGGAACGTAGAGAGTAGAGGTCCCCTTTTTTGTTTTTGTTTTCATTTGTTGATGTCGGCTACCCCCCAAAATTGGGGGAAGTGCCTTGGTATATGTATGTATGTACTACTGTACAGGTGCATCAAAGGCCCTAGACATGAAGTGAAGCTTAACCTATTTACAGTGAATGTACAATTTTCCTCCTCCATAAATGGTATTGATATACAACCGAAACGTTCAACCACATCCTTACTAATGTTAGGGATTGGATAAGGTAAAAAACTAAATGAAAATAAAAGTTTATAGTGGTATGATAGAAAATACTTGAAAATGGGCGGTATTCATATAAATATTAACAACCTGGTTCTGATCTCCCTGGACAATTCTATCCTGTTCATAATACTAGGCAGGCAGTTAATTCTAATAGCCAGGCCTTCTCCATCATGAGGCTCAATACTACGCAGTACTCTAGAAGTTTTATTCCAGCTGTTACCAAGTTGTGGAATGATCTTCCTAATCGGGTAGTTGAATCAGTAGAACTTCAAAAGTTCAAAGTTGGAGCAAATGCTTTTTTGTTGACCAGGCGGACATGAGTCTTTTTAGTTTATATATAACATATTTGTTTTTGATGTTGATAATAGTTTATATATGACATATCTGTTTTGACATTGTTACTTTTTTTTTTAGAATGATTTCTTGTTAATTCGTTCTCTTCATTTATTTATTTCCTTTCCTCACTGGCTATTTTTCCCTATTGGAGCCCCTGGGCTTATAGCACCTTGCTTTTCCAATTAGGGTTGTAGCTTGGATAGTAATAATAATATCTAGTCGAGTTTGTGACCTAGGTGTAATCTGTCTCTGCTCAAATATTGTTGGTAAGAATTGCTGCATATTGTCTTACAAACAGCCTTTATAAAGAGGTATCTTGATGTACATTCGGTATTTGTTTACAAGAACATGCTCTCTTTATACTGACAAATTATGCAAAGCTATCGATTTCCTCTATTACTTTTTCATAATTTAAAACAATTCGCCACATGGAAAAAAGTTTAAGTTATAAGAAAAACTATAGAATTATAAAAAAAAAAATTAGCCTGTTTTCCTCATTAAATAATCTGGAACCGATATAGTCAACCAAACAGAAGTTTGTGATGCCACTATACATTTGGTATATATTCAAAATATATACCAAATTAAAACTAGAGCAATTATACTCAAGTGTCCATAAAATATACAATTCACAAATAGTGACGCATGAGTAATTACTCCATTTTTAATTTAGTATATATTTTCAATATCAAATGTGTGCTGGCATCATGAACTCCTGTTTGGTTGACTATGTTAGTTAGGGGTCTTTTAGTGCGGAAACAAGGCTAGTTTTATTCTTTTTTAAATTATTTTACAGGTTTTTCTTTTTTATAATTTCAACTTAGTCTTTTTAGATTATGAAAAATAGAGGAAAACAATTGCTTTGCATAATTTGGCAGTATATAGCTAGCGTGGTCTTGTAAACAAATACTGTGTATTCTTTTGATTATTTGATATTATAAACTAAGACTGTCTACTCCAACTCAATCAACTATAATCTACACTGGCTGTCTATTAAAACTAGAATAGATTAAGTTATGTTAAAATTTTGTTAAAGTTTTATAGCTTACATAGATTTTTATTCTAATGTTGTTACTCTTCTAAACATATATTATTTTTCCTAGTTTCCTTTAATCACTGGGCTAATTTCCCTGTTGGAGCCCCTGGCCTTATAGTATCCTGCTTTTCCAACTAGGGTTGTAGCTTAGCAAGTAATAATAATAATAATAATAATGACGACTCATCAAGTTATCAGATGCCGACAGTTTAAATATTCAAGGGAATTGCTACACATTGTGCAACCAATGAATCATGTTGACGCAGGAATAGTTACAGATGGTTTCACCTTATTACGAGCAAATATGCCCCTCTCTCTGGGTTCCAGCACTTTCAAATATGCAGCCCAAGATATATATATATATATATATATATATATATATATATATATATATATATATATATATATATATAGCAAGCTCCCACTAGACACCTGAAAGACTGAGGCTGAAGACTGTGATAAAGTAGATTTGACGATTAATGTGGAATATGCTGTATGATATTCTCAATATCTATCTATCTATCTATATATATATATATATGTATATATATATATATATATATATATTATATATATATATATATATATATATATATATATATATATATATATATATATATATAACAGATTCTGTAGGACAAAGGGTTTTCATGCATGATAGGACCAGGTGACTAGCCCTTAAAATATGCAGTAACCTCAAAAAGAATGCTAATTTCGGCATATTATTATTATTACTTGGTAAGCTACAACCCTAGAAAAGCAGGATGCTATAAGCCCTGG
>NC_090735.1:122522700-122550200 GCF_036898095.1 Palaemon carinicauda | reverse complement strand
AAATATTTATACTTCAGTATATAAAATTACACACACACACACACACACATATATATATATATATATACACACATCATCCGTTACTAGTTCATTGCAGAACAGTGGAATACACACACACACATATATATATATATATATACATATATAATACATACTGTATATATATATATGTATATGTATATATATATATATATAGAGAGAGAGAGAGAGAGAGAGAGAGATCTAATCATATATAGTATATAAATACATGTACAAGGCTTAAGATGAAGCATATATTGTACGAGACAAAATCCTACTCTACCCACTCCCCAAATAACATTAATCTAAAGATGCCCCGCACAACAATATTGCAGAGGTTACATAACGTCCGTGTGTGTTAGTTGGTTCCTTCATACTAATGCGTAGTAACAGCCGAACTCTCAAGGTCTCACGTGCAACATATATTCAATTTGCTTTTAGTGCTTTCATGATCATTTGCATTAATTTATTTAATTGATAGGTAAGATGGTAAGATGGTTGAAAGAAGAACAAAGGCACTGAGGTAGCTAACCATGATAGGGAATAGTTTATTAAAAGTATTTCAATCAGTGGAACTTCAAAAGTTCAAACTTGGCAGCATATGATTTTATGTTGAACAGGCTGATATAAGTCTCGTTTTTATTTAACTGATAGGTAAGATGGTTAAAAGAAGAACAAAGGCACTGAGGTAGCTAACCATAGTAGGGAATAGTTTATTAAAAGTATTTCATTCAGTGGAACTTCAAAAGTTCAAACTTGCAGCATATGATTTTATGTTGAACAGGCTGACATAAATCTCTTTTTTTTATTTAACTGATAGGTAAGATGGTTAAAAGAGGAATGCAGGCACTGAACTAACTAACCATGGTAGGGAATAGTTAGTAAGTTTTAATTCAATCAGTGGAACTTCAAAAAGGTTCACACTTCCAACAAATTATCTTATGTTGAACAGGCTGATATAAGTTTTCTTTTTATAGTTTATATATGAAAGATCTGTTTTAAGGTTGTTAACTATTCTTCTTAAGATATTTTATTTTAATTGTTCATTATTTCTCTAGTAGTTTGTTTACAGTATTTCATTTCCTCAATTGGCTTTTTTTTCATATTGCAAAAATAAGTCCCATTCTATATTTGTGTATTAGAATCACGCAAAATACGTGAATTATTAAAATGTCATTGTATTTTCTTAAGATAAAAAAAATACAGGTATTTACTGCAAGTATATAATGATTTATATTTTTTTATAAAATACTTTTATATGTACGTATCTATATTTTTGTATTAGAATGAATACGCAAAATATGTAAACAATTATAATGTAATTGTATTTTCATAAGATAAAATAATTACAAGCGTATTTCAAGTTTCACGTGTATGCTTTAGCCGTCTTCACAAAAAAAAAAAAAAAAAAAAAAATAATAATAATAATAATAATAATAATATTCACTAAGGAAGAATCCCTCAGCAACAAACTTCAAGAAAATGCGTATTGCTTACGCAACAAAAGATCCGTGCAACGGACAAGAGGCGTATTGCTACGCTGTAATAACCATGAACGCCAGCGCTCCAACCCCTCCCCCTCTCTCTCTCTCACTCTCTCTCCTCTCTCTCTCTCGTGCTGTCACTCCTCCTCACGTGAGGACCAGACCCCCAAACTCTCTTCTCTCTCTCCCCCTCTCCCCCCTTCTCTCTCTCTCTCTCTCTCACATCCGCTCCCTGGTCACGTTGACTAGCTTCAGGACGATCTCCTATTCGAGGTTAAACATTTGGGTTATATAACCAGACACTGGGGACTGTGAGGAGACAATTCATGATTGTAAGTAAAAACAGTTACTCATAAGTACATAAAAACAAAGTCGGACGGCTAAATTGAATTAAATGAATGAAATGAAGCACGAACGGAGGCGAAGTTCAGGAATATAAAGGAAGGGAAGTGAAGGTCATGGCGATATTGACAGACTTGGGCTCGCTCACAACCAAAAGGGGAGTGAGAAGATTTGAAACGCAGAATGTTGAAGGGTGGTTTCACACATGAGGTGTGAATTAACACTACTGATAATAACATTGTTATGAGATGCGTGCTGTTTCTATGCTTATGGAAACGACATGAAGGTGAATACACACACACACACACACATATATATATATATATATATATACACACACATACACTATGTAGTAATATATTTCAAGCTTAAAACACCTGACGGAAAAAAATCTAAATTGTCAAATGCATGATAGAGAGAGAGAGAGAGAGAGAGAGAGAGAGATTGATTCCACCAACAAGAACAAAGAATAGGTAAATAGACTTCAGCGTTGACGCATGAGATTTTAAGACTCGCTTTAAAGGCGCTAGCGTGCAACAACACTTTCTTGCAAAGAGTAGAGAGAGAGAGAGAGAGAGAGAGAGAGAGAGAGAGAGATTAGTGGGGTCCTAATGCTATAAAATTAACAAGGGTTGCTCTGTGGCCCCCAATGTACTGTGAAGTGTACATTGCACTGTGAAGTGTAAATTGTACTGTGAAGTGTACATTGCACTGTGAAGTGTTCATTGTACTGTGAAGTGTACATTGCACTGTGAAGTGTAAATTGTACTGTGAAGTGTACATTGCACTGTGAAGTGTACATTGCACTGTGAAGTGTTCAATGCACTGTGAAGTGTACATTGCACTGTGAAGTGTTCATTGTTCATTGCACTATGAAGTGTTCATTACACTGTGAAGTGTTCATTGCACTGTGAAGTGTTCATTACACTGTGAAGTGTTCATTGTACTGTGAAGTGTACATTGCACTGTGAAGTGTTCATTGTACATTGCACTGTGAAGTGTTCATTGCACTGTGAAGTGTACATTGCACTGTGAAGTGTTCATTGTACATTGCACTGTGAAGTGTTCATTGTACATTGCACTGTGAAGTGTTCATTGCACTGTGAAGTCTTCAGGCCAACACAGACTTGCACCGGGCACATTGACGTATCATAGACATTGATCGCTCGGTTTCAACTGCTGAAATGCCATTCACACCCACCCCACGAATATTCTATCCCACCCCACAAGAGACTACCCCTCTACACAATATCCCTGGCGTATCTAATCATTACTACTAAGCCACAAGAATTTTGCGAAAATTTCGTTTAAAACTGATATATATTTCAGACTGGGAGGAACGTAGAGAGTAGAGGTCCCCTTTTTGTTTTTGTTTCATTTGTTAAAACTGATATATATTTCAGGCTGGGAGGAACGTAGAGAGTAGAGGTCCCCTTTTTGTTTTTGTTTCATTTGTTAAAACTGATATATATTTCAGGCTGGGAGGAACGTAGAGAGTAGAGGTCCCCTTTTTGTTTTTGTTTCATTTGTTAAAAACTGATATATATTTCAGGCTGGGAGGAACGTAGAGAGTAGAGGTCCCCTTTTTGTTTTTGTTTCATTTGTTAAAACTGATATATATTTCAGGCTGGGAGGAACGTAGAGAGTAGAGGTCCCCTTTTTGTTTTTGTTTCATTTGTTAAAACTGATATATATTTCAGGCTGGGAGGAACGTAGAGAGTAGAGGTCCCCTTTTTGTTTTTGTTTCATTTGTTAAAAACTGATATATATTTCAGGCTGGGAGGAACGCAGAGAGTAGAGGTCCCCTTTTTGTTTTTGTTTCATTTGTTAAAAACTGATATATATTTCAGGCTGGGAGGAACGTAGAGAGTAGAGGTCCCCTTTTTGTTTTTGTTTCATTTGTTAAAACTGATATATATTTCAGGCTGGGAGGAACATAGAGAGTAGAGGTCCCCTTTTTGTTTTTGTTTCATTTGTTGATGTCGGCTACCCCCCCCCCCAAAAAAAAAAAATTGGGGGAAGTGCCTTGGTGTATGTATGTATGTATGTAAAATTGGGGGAAGTGCCTTGGTGTATGTATGTATGTATGTATATTTCCGGAAGTCAATGGGAAATCAACAGCCTTTTACTATTATTATTAGCTATGGTAAGCAGCTCTTCTAGGAGGATACTACAAAATCTAACCATTGTTCTCAAGTCGTGGGTAGTGCCGAAGCCTCTATACCATGGTCTTCCATTGTTTTGGGTTAGAGTTCTCTTGCTTGAGGGTACACTCGGGTACACTATCCTATCTAATTTCTATTCTTGCTTTGTTAAAGTTTTTAGAGTTTATAGAAAATATTTATTTTAATGTTACTGTTCTTAAAATATTTCCTTTTTCCTTGTTTCCTTTCCTCACTGGGCTATTTTCTCTATTGGAGCCCCTAGGCTTATAGCATCTTGCTTCTCCAACTAGAATTGTAGCTTATCAATAATAATAATAATAATAATAATAATATTTGGAAAGAAAAGCAGGATGCTATAAGCCCAAAGGTTCCAACAGGGAACAAATAACCCAGTAAAAAAAAGGAAATGAGAAAATAATAATAAACTTCAAGACGTAATAAAAAAAATCAAATATAATATTCACCAGAAAACCTCAACCTATTGCTAAACGGACGAACCAGAAGTCGCTTATATAACATCCTCTTCAACTAGCTACATGAAAATATTACTATGCATTGGACTTCCGGTTGCTAGTCAAGGCACAGTCCCTATATCCTTTGTTGTCGTTGTTGCTATAACATTAAGAACATCACGCAATTTTGGTCCTTACTCACGACACAATGGGAGGTGACTTCCTGTCGCAATGCAATTGCTGTGTAGCAGTTAACAATCGCTCCATCTAGATAGACTTTAACTATAAACAGATGTTATTTCGTTGAGGAGACTTAACAATATATTTTTTGTTTATCTTTTATCATCATCTTCTCCTACGCCTATTGACGCAAAGGGCCTAGGTTAGATTTCGCCAGTCGTCTCTATCTATTGACGCAAAGGGCCTCGGTTAGATTTCGCCAGTCGTCTCTATCTTATCATCTCCTCCTACGCCTATTGACGCAAAGGGCCTCGGTTACATTTCGCCAGTCGTCTCTATCTTATCATCTCCTCCTCCTACGCCTATTGACGCAAAGGGCGTCAATATATATATATATATATATATATAGAGAGAGAGAGAGAGAGAGAGAGAGAGAGAGAGAGAAGCTTACATAATTCAAGAAAAGTATCAAATAATTTTAACAAAAACTGTGTGTCCCACACAGTCCCAGATCTCCATAGTTATACATAAGGTAAATGCGTATATCACCCAGGCCAAACAGCGTGACTACTGCGTATCCGTACGCTGGAAGTACAGGTGTACGGTAATTAACTTAAAAGTGCTCAACATACTGGCGCCAGTCAGTCGCTCTCCCACAATTTTTTTGTGTGGCGTATCCCACATATCGCCGCATTCCATTAAAAGAGTTTCTTTGTGTTATACGCATGTTTTCTAAACCATTTGTTATTACTAATACGCATTTTAGCAGTACATTAGTAAGCAAATTTATAATTGATTATTTTAAAAAAAATTTAAAACATGGAAAAAACAATAACAAAAAATGTGTTTCTTTTGTGTTATACGCATGTTTTCTAAACCATTTGTAACTAATACGCATTTTTGCAATACATTAGTACGCAAATTTATAATTGATTTTGTTAAAATTATTTAAAATATAGCGAAAACAATAACAAAATATAAGTTTTTTTTTTTTTTTTTTTTTTTTACAAACCCCACTCTGGCGTTCGCCAATCAGGAACGCTACCACATCAGCCACCATAACAATATATTTTGCCAAATACACGCACATATAATATAGAGATATCTAGCGCTTATATAAGCATATTCCCTGAAACAAGGCTCTCTCTCTTCTCAGTCTTCTGCCGACAAGCTACGTATGGGGAACCTAGTTCGATGCAAGAGAAAAAAAAAGAGTTATATAGCCTCACGTGATGGTCGTAAACTTAGTAACCTGTCATAAAAAGTAAGT
This sequence comes from Palaemon carinicauda, assembly GCF_036898095.1. Classification (NCBI taxonomy): domain Eukaryota; kingdom Metazoa; phylum Arthropoda; class Malacostraca; order Decapoda; family Palaemonidae; genus Palaemon; species Palaemon carinicauda. The sequence goes on along the minus strand of NC_090735.1, from coordinate 122,544,289 downwards.
TGCGGCCTTATAAGGACTATATTCCAGTGCGGCGCTGGGGGAAGATCACCCTTACCGGGCTGAAAGTATAGAAGGTTATAGTATAAGTATATAAAGAAATGGATAAGGAAGGATATATAATGAGGATGACACACGATAGAAGGGCGTTAAGGATATTAAGAATAACAGAATGAGTACCTAGAGATTGCAAAAGAAGTAAGAGAACGAGTAGACGATGGATTGACGAAAGGAGAAAGTTTGCTGACGTAGAATGGCATGGAAAGATCAAAACAGATTAAGTGGAAGGACATGCCTGGCGTCTTTGTTCTGCAGTGGACTAGTAACAGATAAAGATATATATATATATATATATATATATATATTATTATTATTATTACTATCCAAGCTACAACCCTAATTGGAAAAGCAAGATGCTATAAGCCCAGGGGCTCCAATAGGGAAAAATAGCGCAGTGAGGAAAGGAAATAAGGAAATAAATAACTGAAGAGAACAAATTAACAATAAATCATTCTAAAAAAAAGTAATGTCAAAAGAGATATGTCATATATAAACTATTAACAACATCAAAAACAGATATGTCATATATAAACTATAAAAAGACTCATGTCCGCCTGGTCAACAAAAAAGCATTTGCTCCAACTTTGAACTTTTGAAGTTCTACTGATTCAACAACCCGATTAGGAAGATCACTCCACAACTTGGGTCACAGCTGGAATAAAACTTCTCAAGAGTACTGCGTAGTATTGAGCCTCATGATGGAGAAGGCCTGGCTATTAGAATTAACTGCCTGCCTAGTATTACGAACAGGATAGAAGGTTGTACTATAAGTCTGTAAAGAAATGGATAAGGGAAGGATAGATGGACGTTAAGGATATTAAGAATAACAGAATGGGTCTCTAGAGATTGCAAAAGAAGTAAGGGAAGGAGTAGACGATGGATTGACGAAAGGAGAAAGTTTGCTGACGTAGACTGGCGTGGAAAGATCAAAACAGATGTAAGTGGAAGGACATGCCAGGCGTCTTTGTTCTGCAGTGGACTGGTAACAGATAAGGTATACAGTATATATATACATACATATATACACACACACATATATATATATATAGAGAGAGAGAGAGAGAGAGAGAGAGAGAGACAGAGAGAGAGAGAGAGGGAATATAAATATATATATATATATATATAGATAGAGAGAGAGAGAGAGAGAGAGAGAGAGAGAGAGCTCTAGAGAGAGAGAGAGAGAGGAATCTAATGTGCATAACTTTGGCAGTAAATTAAAAAAGTTTCCTGTTGATATTGATATATATATATATATATATATATATATAAATGGAGAATCTAATGTGCATATAATTAACAGTAAATTAAAAAAAAAATGTTTCCTCTTGATATTGTAAAATCAATATATACGTAAACATTATTTGCATGTCGGGAAGATGAAGAAAATACTGGAATTTCATATTTAACCGATGATTCCAGAGATGCAGATGAGAATGGCTTTCCAAAATTTGGGGCCGAATATAAAAACTACTAAATAATAGTTTAAAAAATATTATCTAACGGAAAAATATTTATTTCAATGTTGTTACTCTTAAAATATTTATTTCCCTTTCCTCACTGGGCTATTTTCCCTGTTGGAACCCCTGGGTTTATGGCATCCTGCTATAAAATATTTTTTCCCTTTCCTCACTGGGCTATTTTCCCTGTTGGAACCCCTGGGCTTATGGCATCCTGCTTTAAAATATTTTTTCTCTTTCCTCAATGGGCTATTTTCCCTGTTGGAACCCCTGGGCTTATGGCATCCTGCTTTAAAATATTTTTCCCTTTCCTCAATGGGCTATTTTCCCTGTTGGAACCCCTGGGCTTAGGGCATCCTGCTTTAAAATATTTTTTCCTTTCCTCACTGGACTATTTTCCCTATTGGAACCCCTGGCCTTATGGCATCCTGCTTCTCCAACTAGTGGTGTAGCTCAGCAAGTAATAATAATAATAAATAATAATAATAATAATAATAAAAACAATAATAATAATAACAAATATTTACGATACGAGGAAGACTTAAGCAATTTAGCATTTAAAATCTATATGTCAATGTTCGTCATTTTACTTCCACAATGAGTTTAACTATATCCTCTAGAAATGAGGACCAATTAATAATCCTTTATATACACCCATAAGTACTCAGGGGCACGTATAATTGAAGACATTAAGGCTTTCAGGAGGAAACTGAAGACTTTCTTATTCAGCGAGAGCTTCGAAAGTGAAGATTGAACAGTAAGCGAGCAATAGAGAAATAATAAGTGATGTGCCTTTAAAATAATTTTCCAATAGAATTTAACAATATAAAGATTTTATTCCCATAGTGTATAAAAAAGAAATATATAGGGACTCTTTAGCTATGGTAAGAATCTTCTAGGAGAAGGACACTCCAAAATCAAACCATTGTTCTCTAGTCTTGGGTAGTGCCATAGCTTCCGTACTATGGTCTTCCACTGCCTTGGGTTAGAGTTCTCTTGCTTAGGGGTACACTCGGGACTCTTTAGCTATGGTAAGCAGCTCTTCTAGGAGAAGGACACTCCAAAATCAAACCATTGTTCTCTAGTCTTGGATAGTGCCATAGCTTCTGTACCATGGTCTTCCCCTGCCTTGGGTTAGAGTTCTCTTGCTTGGGGGTACACTCGAGCACACTATTCTATCTTATTTCTCTTCCTCTTGTTTTGTTAAAGTTTTTATAGTTTATATAGGAGATATTTATTGTTGTTAATCTTCTTAGAATATTTTATTTTCCTTTTTTATAATTTATAAAGGAGATATTTATTTTAATGTTGTTACTCTTAATAATTTAATTTTTCTTTGTTTCCTTTCCTCACTGGGCTATTTTACCTGTTGGAGCCCCTGGACCTATAGCAATGTGCTTTTCCAACTAGGGTTGTAGCTTAGCAATCTATCAATAATAATATTAATAATAAATATTTTACTACCTGGACTTATAGTAATGTGCTTTTCCAACTAGGGTTGTAGCTTAGCAATTCATAATAATAATATTAATATATATTTTACTACCAGTAATACCAACAATAAAATATATCAATAAATACGACAATCTTTGAAAATTAGATGCAATATCATTATTAGAATCAACGGGACAAAAATTCACGAGGTCCCTTTTCAGTGACTCCACTGATATAGTCACGTGACAAGACCTAAAATGACAGCAGGGAGAAATCGATTGGGGGAGAGCGGAACTGGAATGGGGTAAGGTCAAAAGTAAAGTTTTCTCTCTCTCAAATACACACACACACATACACACACTTATAGCATCCTGCTTTTACAACTAAGACCGTAGCTTAGGTGATGATAATAATAATAATAATAATAATAATGATAATAATAATAATAATATCTATCTGTATGTATATATATATATATATATATATGTATATATGTATATATATCATATATAATATAGATGTATATATGTATATATATGTATATATGTATATACATACATATATATATATATATATATATATTTATATATATACACACATATATATAAATTACACACATTTTATATATATATATATATATATATATAAACTATCCAAGGAGGACTTTGACTAAAATTTCTGTTATGAGAGAGAGAGAGAGAGAGAGAGAGAGAGAGAGAGAATGGTTAGTCATCAAAGTAGTACAGGTAAATCCAGAATCTCAGTTCGCAAAAACCGGAGGATATATAATTACCATAAAAGTATTATCACTACTGTGAAGTCGAAACGCGTAATTCGAGACTCATTCTTTTTACTGTGAAGGCGACACGCGTAATTCGAGACCCGTTTTTTATTCTCTCACTTTTCCGTCTAGTTATTCCAGTTTGACTTTCTAGGCTAACGAACTTTCAGTCTCCGTTTATATAACGTTGCAAGATCCAGCGACAGAGGCGTTTGTTAAAATGTCAGGGCCACTAGCACCGACATTAAACATGCCTCCATAGCCATCTTGAGTATTACTGCTAGTAATGATACTATTATTATTATTACTAGCTAAACTTCTGCCCTAGTAGCAAAAGCAGGATGCTATAAAACCAAGGGCTCTATCAATAACATTATTAACAACATTTCCCACTTGGAAAAGCAGGGTTCTATAAGCCCAAGGGCTCTAATATATTAATATTATTGTTATTATTATTACAAGCTAAGCTTCAATCCCACTTGGAAAATGGGATGCTATAAGCCCAAGAGCTCTAATAACAATATTATTATTATTATTATCATTATTACTAAGTAAGCTTCAACCCCACTGCGAAAAGTTGGTTGCTATAAGACCAAGGGCTCCAACAAGGGAAATATCCCAGTGAGGAAAGGAATGGAAATAAATAAACTACAAGATAAATAATGAACAATTAAAACAGAATATTATAAGCACCGTAAGAACATTAAAATAGATCATTCATTTTTAAACTGTTCAACATAAAAACATTCGCTGCAAATTTGAACTTTTGAAGTTCCACTGATTGAACTAACGGATTAGGAAGATCATTTCACTAACGCTAAATAAATTGTGTATGTTCAATTCAAGCAATGGGGGTAACAAGGTGTTAACACAACTAAATCCAATTGAATCCTAAGTTTAAAACGATAGAAAAACAAATTAACAATCATATTAATGCAAATATAATTAAAAAAAAAAAAAAAAAAAAAAAAAAAAAAAAAAAAAAAAAAAAAAAAAAAACCATTACGCACTGTTAACCTTATATTCTACACCTTTAAGAACATCCCAAAGGTGGATAAAAATCAGCCAATGTTTTGGTAGCAGTAAAAACGTGTTAATATGATCACGTGATTTTCCAGAGCTCCCCACAAGCCACTCTTTTTTGCTGTTCCAGTAAGGGAGGTAGGGTCTGGACACAAGTATCTGTCTCCTTTAATTTGTTAGCAATGAACTATATATATATATATATATACACACACACACACACACACACATATATATATATATATATATACAGTAAATACATACAATATAAACACATTATTATATATATATATATATATATACATATATAGGCTCTCTCTCTCTCTCTCTCTCTCTCTCTCTCTCTCTAATATTGTCATAACGAATCATAAGTTACACATACAGATCCAGAAATGTAAATATCATGCCTTAAATTCTCCGATATTATTCCATAATTTTTTATAAATCAACACAATATTTCTTTTAGTCTTAGATATTGCAGCGCGCTGAAACTGGAATACGAAACTGGAATAAAAAACTGGAATAAGAAACTGGACGTCTTTGACTATTCCAGACAGTATTAAAGTTTCAATATCGAAACGTAAAAAAGTTATCTCATTCTATCGAAAGAAGACGAAAATTACAGGTTTGTGAATATTTTTTTTCTCTCTCTCCAAAGTGCCACACTCGAAAGATTTCTTCCCCAAAGTCTATAAAAGATTGACACTTGTTTGCCGATAAATCCATACTATTCAATAGCAGTTAGCAATAGATTATTTATTTAGAATGAGAGGACACTGACTGACTCTCTCTCTCTCTCTCTCTCTCTCTCTCTCTCTCTCTCTCTAGTATGTTTATACAAAAATAATATATATATATATATATATATATACTCTCTCTCTCTCTCTCTCTCTCTCTCTCTCTCTATAGTATGTACATATAAACATATATATATATATATATAAATAAATAAATAAATATATATATATATATATACAAATAATATATATATATATATATATATATATACACACACACACACACACACACACAGTGGGGATAATACCTCAACATGGGGTAAGGATTTGCGTGTCGCCATGATCAGCAAAGCTCCACCAGTCTGAGCCACCCGTACTAGGTTGGTTTCCTGTGAGACAACAGGCAAAAATCTTCCACCATTCACCAATCTGCATTGGCTAGCGTGGTGATGAAATCTGACCAAACCCTGAACATCAATTGACATGTCTGAGGTCTTTGTCCTGAAGTGGACTAGAAACTGTTGCATTTGTTTTTGTTGTTGTTTTGTGTGTATACACATATATAATATATATATGTATGTATATATGTGTATATATATATATATGTATAATATATGTATATGTATATGTGTATATATATATGTAAATATATCTATATGTATACATATATATATATATATATATATATAAATTTATATGTATACATTTATATATATATATATAAATATATATATATATATATATATAAATTTATATGTATACATATATATATATATATAATACAAAGAACTTATACCAACACAGGTTGATTTTGGCAAAAAAACGACATTAGATAATAGTAATAAAATTATAAAAATATTTATTTTCAATAATTAACACTGAATACAGTCAAGGCGTGAATTATTCTCAATTAAAAAAATGATACCCGTATATTGAGAGAGAGAGAGAGAGAGAGAGAGAGAGAGAGAGAGAGAGGTGTTGTAGGGGTTGGAAAAAGGGGGTACAGACTTCAGACTTCAACTGGACCGAGATCAATAAAGCACTCAGTAGCGGAGGGAGGAAGGAGTTAGTACCTTCGTGACCTTGGCCTTCCAAACCAAGAAGAGCTATTTTCACGGTTAACCTTAAAATGTCTGAAAGAATATTCACATCACAGTCGGATTCATGTTTTCTTGGTCGTGATTGTATGGTAAATGCCAAGGGCTATATAATTATTATTATTAGCCAAGCTACAACTTTAGTTGGAAAAGTAAGATGATACATACCTAAGAATAGCCCAGTGTGGAAAGGAAATAAAGAAATAAATAAACATGAGAAAAAATTAACAATATTTTAAAAACAGTAACATCAAAATAGATATGTCATATATAAACTATAAAAAGACTCATGTGAGCCTGTTCAACATGAAAACATTTGCTGCAAGTTTGAACTTTTGAAGTTCTACCGATTCAACTACCCGATTAGGAAGTTCATTCCACAACTTGGTCACAGCTGGAATAAAATTTCGAGTACTGTGTAGTATTGAGCCTCATGATGTAGAAGGCCTGACTATTAGCAAAAACTGCCTGCCTAGTATTAAGAATAGGATAGAATTGTCCAGGGAGATCTGAATGTAAAGGATGGTCAGAGTTATGAAAAATCTTATGCAACATGCATAATGAACTAATTGAACGACAGTGCCAGAGATTAATATCTAGATCAGGAATAAGAAATTTAATAGACCGTAAGTTTCTGTCCAACAAATTAAGATGAGAATCAGCAGCTGAAGACCAGACAGGAGAACAATACTCAAAACAAGGTAGAATGAAAGAATTAAAACACTTCTTCAGAATAGATTGCTCACCGAAAATCTTGAAAGACTTTCTCAATAAGCCTATTTTTTGTGCAATTGAAGAAGACACAGACCTTATATGTTTCTCAAAAGTAAATTTGCTGTCGAGAATCACACCTAAAATTTTGAAAGTCATACAAATTTAAAAAAAAAAAAAGACTAATGCTGGAAGTTTGAACTTTTGAAGTTCTACAGATTCAACTACCCGATTAGGAAGATCATTCCACAACTTGGTTAAAGCTGGAATAAAACTTCTAGAATACTGTGTAGTATTGAGCCTCATGATGAAGAAAGCCTGGCTATTAGAAAAAACTGCCTGCCTAGTATTACGAACAGGATGGAACTGTCCAGGAAGATCTGAACGTAAACGATGGTCAGAAACGTATTGTTATTATTACAAGCCAAGGTACAACCCTAGTTAGAAAAGCAGGATGATACAAGCCGAAGGGTCCAACGTGGAAAATAGCCCAGTGAGGAAAGGAAATAAGGAAATACATAAACTACAAGAATAAGAATGAACTATTTTAATAAAATATTTTAAGAGCAGTGACATAGAATAGAATGGTACTATTATTATTATTATTATTATTATTATTACTAACCGAGCTACAACCCTAGTTGGAAAACCAGGATGCCATATACACTCAAGGGCTCAAAAAGGGAAAAGTAGCCCAGTGAGGAAAGGAAATAAGGCAAGATAGAATAGTGTGCCTGAGTGTACCCTCAAGCAAGAGAACTCTAATCCAAGACAGTGCAAAACCATCGTATAGAGATCTTATGGTACTATTATTATTATTATTATTATTACTAGCCAAGCTACAACCCTAGTTGGAAAAGCAGGACGCTTTAAGGCCAAGGGTTCAAAAAGGGAAAATTAGCTCTTAAAATAACATTTTAAGAATACTCCAATAACATTAAAATAAATCTGGTGATTTCATTCTAGCATTGGTTACGTATGTCATATATATATATATATATATATATATTATATATATATATACTGTGTATATATATATATATATATATATATCTTCGCCAGACTTAACTTTTAACATGAAGTTAAATTGAAGTTACATAGCTTTCACAATAGAACTTCCTTCTTCACCACCTGATAACTAATTATGTTTATTCTAAATTTCACAATTATCAGTTCCCGGTGTTTAGTAATATATTTCTGCCACACCCTGATTCTAAAACCTCCTTTCATTTAATATGCAGGTCTCTTACCCCCCCCCCTTAAATCCCACCCACTCAAGGCTGTTAAGACACCCCCCCCCCCATTTCTTCGATTAAGGTGATTGGCCTATTGTAAGTCGATAGCACAAGGAAATCTTTATACTTGAGTGTCTGTTTACAGCGCTATAACGTGTCCGTCCTGAGAGAGAGAGAGAGAGAGAGAGAGAGAGAGAGAGAGAGATATTATATATATTATATATACACATATATGTATGTGTATATATATACATATATTATATATATACACACATATATGTATGTGTATATATATATTATATATATACACATATATATGTATGTGTTTATATATATATATATATATAGAGAGAGAGAGAGAGAGAGAGAGAGAGAGAGATATTATATATTATAAATATATATAAACGCATATATATATGTATATATATATATATATATATATACAGAGAGAGAGAGAGAGAGAGAGAGAGAGAGAGAGAAATATATATATACTATATATATACACACATATATATGTATGTGTATGTATATATATATATATATATATACAGAGAGAGAGAGAGAGAGAGAGAGAGAGAGAGAGAAATGTCTCTGAATAGATGCGACACCTGAATGGCATTTCCATTTCGTGAATAATGAATAATACGGCTCCCCGAGACTTCGAAAAACTTACAGGGGCCGATAATCGAAGATATTACGTAAGCGGTCTTCTCTCGAAAAAAATACTAACACAAGATATTATTTGATCTTATACTGTAGAGTCGTTAGGGCTATAATAAACACTTTATTATTATTATTATTATTATTATTAGTAGTAGTAGTAGTAGTAGTAGTAGTAGTAGTCTTTTTATAGTTTATTTATGACATATTTGTTTTTGATGGTGTTAATAGTTTATATGTGATATGTCTGTTTTGACGTTATTACTTTTTTTAGAATGATTTATTGTTAATTTGTTCTCTTCATTTATTTATTTCCTTATTTCCTTTCCTTACTGGGCTATTTTTCCCTGTTGGAGCCCCTGGGCTTATAGCATCTTGCTTTTCCAACTAGGGTTGTAGCTTGGATAGTAATAATAATAATAATAATAATAGTAGTAGTATCATCATCATTACTATTACTCGCTAAGTTACAACCCTAGTTGGAGAAGAAAGATGCTATTAGCCCAAGGCCTCCAACAGGGAAGATAGCCCAGTGTGGAAAGGCAACAAGGAAATAAGAGAATTAATTAACAATTAAAATAAAATATCCAAGGACAGTAACAACCATTAAAATAAACATTCCATGAATAAAATATAAAAACTTTAACGAAATAAGATAGTGTGCCGGAGTGTACCCTCAAGCAAGAGAACTCTAACCCAGGACAGTGGAAGACTATGATACAGAGGCTATGGCACTACCCAAAACTAGGGATCAATGGTTTGATTTTGTAGTGTCCTCCTAGAAGAACTGCTTACCATAGCTTAAGAGTCCCTTCTACCCTTACCAAGAGGAAAGTAGCCACTGAACAATTACAGTGCATTATTTAACACCTTGGGTGAAGAAGAATTCTTTGGTAATCTCAGTGTTGTCAGGTGTATGAGGATCGAGTAGTATATGAAATACGCCAGACTATTCGGTGCACGTGTAGGCAAAGGGAAAAAAAACCAAGCCTGATTACATTTTTAAATATATAAATAGTATGATATATAAACACATACTTGTGTATATATATATATATATATATATACATATATATATATTTATATATATATTTATATATATATATATGATATATGTGTATATATATCCTACTATTTATATATTTAAAAATGTAATCAGGCGTATTTTATATTCAATAATTAACATATTGAATGCCTGCTTACATGTTTAAATATAGAAATGAGTAAGATATATATACACATTATATATATATATATATATATATATATATATATATATATATTTGTGTATACAACTCATCAACAATAACAGCTTCATATTTAGACATATACGCACTCACGGATTCAACCTAGAGTACCTATATATTTATTTTACACAAGTATAACACTCTATACTCAATTTTTTTTAATGAGGCGCCTTTGCACTGACTCGCAGCGGTGGTGCCCTTTTAGCTCGGAAAAGTGTCTTGCTATCTGATTGGTTAGAATTATCTTGTCCAACCAATCAGCGATCAGGAAACCTTTTCCGACCTTAAAGGGCATCCCTGCGAGTCGGTGTAAATATGCCTCACTAAAAAGAATTGAGTATAGTTTGGGCAATTTATAGTCGTTGTTTTCCGAGTGTTTGCCCATCAGCATGAAAGGAAAGATATATATTTATATAACTATACCAGACACTTGCTCATCATTATATAAGACTTATATCCTCTTAGAGGAAGAAGTGACAGACACACCTTATAGTTTTACCTGGGTCACATTACCTCAATTTCCATCGCTGGCGTAACAAAAAGTTATAATTCCGCGTCTTTGTTACGGATATTAACCTCGGGTAAGAAAGGTACGCACTGACTTCTCGACGGAGCAAAATGACAGTATTATTATTATTATTATTATTATTATTACTATCCAAGCTACAACCCTAATTGGAAAAGCAAGATGCTATAAGCCCAGGGGCTCCAATAGGGAAAAATAGCCCAGTGAGGAAAGGAAATAAGGAAATAAATAACTGAAGAGAATAAATTAACAATAAATCATTCTAAAAAAAGCAATGTCAAAAGAGATATGTCATATATAAACTATATAAAGACTCATGTCCGCCTGGTCAAAAGAATATCTCCAGTCCTTGTCTTCGTTAACTTTTCTATTTTATGTCACTCTTGGGAAATACGTTGATGCCACTAATACAACTGTCTTTAGTGAAAAATGCATTTGGGATAAGCTGTGTTCTAAAAGCAAGCATGTATATGCAGTATGTATGAATGTGTTTATGTATGTATGTATGTACTGTATTACTAGGTTAAATCATGTATGTCATGAAGTATAAACACTCTCTCTCTCTCTCTCTCTCTCTCTCTCTCACTGTCTGGCAAATTATTTAATATAATAAGGTCATTAAGTGTTAAACTCTCTCTCTCTCTCTCTCTCTCTCTCTCTCTCTGTCTGGCAAATAATTTAATATAATAACGATATTTCACTCAATGCTACTGTATTCCCAGGTTAAAATTATGTAAGGTCATTAAGTGTTAAACTCTCTCTCTCTCTCTCTCTCTCTCTCTCTCTCTCGTCTGGCAAATGATTTAATATAATAACGATATTTCAATCAATGCTACTGTATTCCCAGGTTAAAATTATGTTGGTCAGTAGGTGTTAAACTCTCTCTCTCTCTCTCTCTCTCTCTCTCGTCTGGCAAATTATTTAATATAATAACGATATTTCACTCAATGCTACTGTATTCCCAGGTTAAAATTATGTTGGTTATTAAGTGTAAATCTCTCTCTCTCTCTCTCTCTCTCTCTCTCTCTCTCTCGATACCAGGACAGCAAAACTTGAAAGAATAAGCAATTAATATCTTTATATTTGATTATTTATTCAAATTAATAAGATTTCAGGAACCTACTGACATTAGCTGGTATTTCAAAAAGGTTAAGAAATAATGACCTTGAGTTACAAAGGCGGGTACAGAATACATATTGAAATTACAGCCATTCCTACATTGCAGTCAGCTGTGCTATATTCTTACAAATAACTAAATAAAATCCACAATACTGAAATGAAGTTCATGGCCAGACAGCATATTTATGCATATTTCTCTCTTTCCATTCCTCACTGGGCTATTTTCCCTGTTGGAGCCCCTAGGTTCATAGCATCATGCTTTTACAACAAGGGTTGTAGCTTAGCAAGTAATAATAAATATAATAATACGGAAAATATGAAACACAGTACTGAAACTAAGTTCACGGCCAGACAGCATACTTATGCTTATATCTCTTATTCCTTTCCTCACTGGGCTATTTTCCCTGTTGGAGCCCCTAGGCTAATGGCATCCTGCCTTTCCAACTAGGGTTGTAGCTTAGCAAGTAATAATAAAAATAATAATACGGGAAATATGAAATATTCAACTCATATTATGTGCCTCTTCTCTCTAGCTTCCAGATGTACGACAACAGCGTCGAAGGGCCAACAGATGTGAGAGAAGGAACCACTGTGAAAACCCAAATAAACCTTCAGAGTCAGACAGTGACGTCAGGAGTATAAAGTCATTCATAATTTTCTCTATACTTGGCAACTGTTGGAGAGTAACGTTTTTCATTCAGATTTTTAAACGTTTTAATAATGATTTCATTACGGTATAAATATGCGGATTTAATATAAATACTTGCATATAGACACATAATTAAGCATAAAATCTTTTAAATATAAAAAATATAAAAGCCAACCTTTGCTTTTAACGTAATATATTCATTAATGGCAAAAGATTATATCCACATTAAGGCAAATATAAAATAAAGATAATAGTACTATAAATAAAAATTGTCAGCAGACATCAACATCAACCCACGTTGTAATGGTCAAGGGCAAGGTCACAGCGCAGCCCTGGGAGGTGGTTGGAGGAGGGGGGAGTGTGAGGGAGGGAGGGAGGGAGGAGAGGGAAAGGGAGGAGGAGGAGGAGGAGGAGGGAGGGGGAGGAGATGGAGGAAGCGTATTACAGCCATATTTTCGAAGATGGGTAAAGGAATGAAGGATTTTGCATTATCACTGGTAACTAGAACGACGGAACAGGACATCCTAACAATAGCCGGGGGAATAGCGGTGCAGGATGGGGGGAGGCGGGGTCAGGGGAGAAATAGGGGGAGAGGTCAGGGGAGAGCTAGGGGGAGAGGTCAGGGGAGAGCTAGGGGGAAAGGGAAGAGGTAGGGGACACGAGAGACTCTGTGAAAACTGGTAGTATGACGTCAGCAACGGTTTAGGCAGACCCACGGTCTAGGTATATAAAGTAACCTGGGGTGGATATATGTGAGGAGTCCTTCTAGATCATGGGGATATGTATGGGAATCGGAGGGGGGATGGAGAATTCCCTTGAGGAATAAGACATCTTATTCACCCAAGGAGAATTCCCTCATAGCCATAGACCTACACCTCAGAGAGAACAGGTGTTGCCTGAACACGAATGGAGTCAGCTGGGAGCTTACTCATCAAGCTATTATTATTATTATCATTACTTGCTAAGCTACAACCCTAGTTGGAAAAGCAGGATGCTATGAACCCAGGGACTCCCAACAGGGAAAATAGCCCAGTGAGGGAAGGAAATACGTTAAAATAAAATACTTAAAGAAAAGTAACATTAAAATAAATATCTCCTTTATAAACTATAAAAACTTTAACAAAACAAGAGGAAGAAGGTAGTAGGTTGGCCAGGGCACCAGCCACCTGTTGAGATACTACCGCTAGAGAGTTATAGGGTCTTTTGACTGGCGAGACAGTACTACATTGTATCCTTCTCTCTGGTTACGGTTCATTTTTCCTTTGCCTACACATACAGTACACAACGAATAGTCTGGCATATTTTTTTTTACATATTCTCCTCTGTCCTCATACACCTGACAACACTTATATTACCAGACAATTCTTCTTCACCCAAGGGGTTAACTACTGCGCTGCAATTGTTCAGTGGCTACTTTCCTCTTGGTAAGGGTAGAAGAGACTCTTTAGCTATGGTAGGCAGCTCTTCTAGGAGGACACTCCAAAATCAAACCATTGTTCTCTAGACGTGGGTAGTGCCATAGCCTCTGTACCATGGTCTTCCACTATCTTGGGTTAGAGTTCTCTTGCTTGAGGGTACACTCGGGAACATTATTCTATCTAATTTCTCTTCCTGGTGTTTTGTTAAAAGTTTTTATAGTTTACATAGGAAATATTTATTCTAATATTATTCTTAAAATTTTTATTTTTTCCTTGTTTCCTTTCCTCACAGTGCTATTTTCCCTGTTGGGGCCCCTGGGCTTATAGCATTCTGCTTTTCCAACTAGGGTTGTAGCTGAGAAATTGATAATAATAATAACAATAATACGTCGTCTCAATGAAACGCGAAGTGGGAGATGATGAATGGAGAAGTATTGAATTAAAAGCTCATTCATCATCTCCCACCTCGCGCTTCATAGTCCTCAGTCATGTAGACCTGGGTCTTCCAACTCTCCTAGTGCCTTCTGGAGTCCCCAGCTTGAACGTTTGGATGACCTAAGATGATCTACAATACATTGTTAATCATCCACTTAACAATTGCTCAAAATATATGTAACCTATTCACTCACTACCGGTAAATTAAGCGAAGATAACTGAAGAATATCTACAATAATACCAATTCCTTAATATCGCAAGAGGGTCTGCCCCTCTTTTATTCTTCTGTACTTCTTTTTCTCCCTATTTCCTTAAGCTTTCCCATCCCGAGTACCTGCCTTTGAGCTATAAACTGGATTGTATCCAGGGGTACTCTTCCTTTCCCCAATTTCTCCACTACCCTATCCTTCTTCTGTTAGCGTTAATTCTATTATGATTTTGTTACCCAGACCTTAGAACTCTGTGTCAACCTGCTAATTGATGTTTATAATATATCACTGATATTATTGCATATCTCATCTTTTTTTTTTTACCGATGTCAAAAGTGTAAGATCACTGTACCCTTATTGTAACTCTGTATATGGCCTTTGCTGATATAAAGATTATTATTATTATTATTATTAATAAGTAACTCAAGCGGGTTAACCACGTTTCCACCTCGGTTACAGGCGATCTCAGGCGTGCCCAGAGTCGGTTGGAGCTGGTACCCAGATGCGGGAAGCTTCAAGCTAGCTGGCAGATTCTGCTATTCATTGTGACCCACCAACCCAGCGCGGGTGCATGTTGGAGAGCGCCTGTTCTATTCGAGTTGCGTCAAATCAATATAGATGGACGTGGAGAACTTATAAACGTGCGTCTTCCAGAGACCTGCAGTGTGGGACAAGAAACACAAAATGTACGCGAACAGGCCGATTGTTGACAAGTGTTGGAGCGAAATCAGCAAGGAAATGAACTGCGATGGTGTGTAAATGAGATTCGAGGTTAACACAGAGTGAATCAACACTTTATTCATTAATGTTTTTACCAGCATAGCACTGAAAGTTTTTTTTTCATAGCAAGGTGTAAGTAAATTAACACTTTATTCATTAATGTTTTGTTTACAGCATAGCACTGAATGTTTTTTTCATAGCGAGGTGCAAGTAAATTAACACTTTATTCATTAATGTTTATTTAAAGCATAGCACAATGTTGTTGTTTTTCATAGTAAGGTGTAAGTAAATTAAGTTTAGACATTAATGCTTTTTACAGCAAAGCAGTGATATATATATATATATATATATACTGTATATATATATATATATATATATATTATATATATATATATATATACACACACACATATATATATATATGATCAGCGCCCAAGCCCCTCTCCACCCAAGCTAGGACAAAGGAGGGCCAGGCAATGGTTGCTGATGACTCAGCAGATATACCTATAGACGCCCCCAAACTCCCCCTTCCCTAGCTCACAAGGGTGATGAGGTTACAGCGACCAAAGAAACTAACGAGTCTGAGCTGGACTCGAACCCCAGTCTGGCATTCACCAGTCAGGGAACGTTACCACATCAGCCACCACAACCCCCTTTCTATCTTGAGAAAAAAATTTCAATATTAATATTCAGTTATGCTTAGAACATGTTCCCCTGTAAGGTCTTCAGGAAACTGACTACATGTTGGACAAACCCCCTTCTTGATATTTTCCTAGTTTATTGTTTAATTGATGGGAGAAGTACAAGAGGAAGGCCAAGGTTTGGGTGGATGGATGGAGTGAAGGAAGCTCTGGGTGATAGGAGGATAGATGTGAGAGAGGCAAGAGGGCGTGCTAGAAATAGGAATGAATGGCGAGCGATTGTGACGCAGTTCCGGTAGGCCCTGCTGCTTCCTCCGATGTCTTAGATGACCGCGGAGGTAGCAGCAGTAGGGGATTCAGCATTATGAAGCTTCATCTGTGGTGGATAATGTGGGAGGGTGGGCTGTGGCACCCTAGCAGTACCAGCTGAACTCGGTTGAGTCCATTGTTAGGCTGGAGGAACGTAGAGTACAGCTCCCCTTTTTTGTTTTGTTTCATTTGTTGATGTCGGCTACCCCCCAAAATTGGGGGAAGTGCCTTGGTATATGTATGTATTGTTTAATTCTCCAAATTTTTCATTTTTTAGTTTTTTTTGTGAATGGGTGTCTGTTTCATATTTGACACACACTGGGCTTGTAGCATTCTGCTTTTACAGACGTGATGCAGCAGTGTAATGTCACTCTTTTTTTTTTAACTGTTCCCTTGCATAATTGACCCACTGGGCTTGTAGCATTCTGCTCTTACATAAACATGACACAACAGTACAGTGCCACTACAACACTATTCGAATATGCTTGTCAATAACACACTAGTCATAACCTTAAGGATTTTGCTGAATTTCCTTTTACTCTCATCTTTCCAGAAACCGAACTGAGGAAAAAATGGAAATATCTTCACGACCAGTTCACCGTAGAGCTCAGGAAATGTCCACCGCACCAATTAGTAGATTTCGCAGCCGACAACCAAACGCCGAAGTGGCGCTACTTCCAAATGCTCATGTTTCTGAAAGACGTTGTTAAATACAGACCTTCTGTCGGAGCTTTACCAGACATGATAGCCACTGATTCTCCTGTACAGGGGGCATTACAAGAGGATGAATACCACGCAGATGCCATAGAAATGCTACTGGATGCTGAGGAAGGGCTAGCGACTTCACCACAAGACACCCTCGATGCATCAGTGGACGAAGACAAGTTGGATCTTCAGAGGAAACGAGGTTTTAGCACAGTAGCAACGTCCTCCTGTGGTCAGAGAAGGCTACGCGCTTGCAAGTGTCGCCATAGATTAAGGGAGCCATAGATGCGTCACTACATTATGACAAGGTGTCACACCACGCATGCAGCGCCATCTATGTTCTATTGCGGTCATAACGGCCGGCTCAAGTAGCAGCTGTGTTTGATCATAGATGTATTATTTTAAGAAGCTTGATTATCCGTGGAAACTGGTTTGATACGTGACAAATAAAAAAAACTAATGGAAAGCTTGGTTTTGAAGATCCTTGGCAAACACACAATCTATAAAATAACTTACATCCCTGGTAGATGATGTACTTGTAAAAAGTAAATCCCAGCAAAAATATGAAAAAAAAAATGTTTCAGTTTCCTAGTGTCTGTGGTTCCAGTCCAGGCTTTCTTGGTATGAAGTGAATTATACCGGGACTTAATTGGCAGAGTGTGTCATATACTATTATCTAGTAATCTCCCTAAATTTACTAGCACTGGTGATATTAAACTTTTTTTATTGTACCAGGTACAGTAATTAGGCTCAATAAAACCGTTAATAAAATAAAACGTCATTACATTGCTGTTGTTCGCAACTTGTTTATCCACAAATTATATATTCAGCCCTTGGTACATAAAAGAAAAATAATGTAATTTTTTTTCTATGGTTAAATTAAAAATATTGAATTTTCGCAAAATTGTCTAAAGTCCAAATACCCGCCAATAGATGTACTTACACGATACTTGATTTTCAAAAAAAAAAAAAAAAAAAAAAGCAAGGTTGGTGGATTTGTTTTTTTCATAAGGAATTTATTTCATGGTCATAACATTAGCCATCATTGCTATTTCATATAATAGACAATAGTTTGCACCTGTTGTTATTCAGATCATGTATTTATTCATCAATTGTTATTAAAAGTACATCACTTCGTTAACAATCAATGTTGGATTGACAACAAAATCACATGCTTTTCACCGAATATTATAGCAATAGCAAAAATTTATAGCAAAAATCACTTTTATTCCTGAAATGAACTAGGAACAATAATAACCAGACATGCGTGTAATGTTGGAAAAGTACTGTAGACAAAATTTGATGAAATGATATGCAAATAGGACACAAATGACCACACGCCTATATTGCAATCACATGGCAGTCTGTTCCGATTTGTTCACAAAATCAGGGTAAATTTCATATATTAAATTTGGAAAAGTACTGTAGACAAAATTTGATGAAATGATATGCAAATAGGACACAAATGACCACACACCTATATTGCAATCACATGGCAGTCTGTTCCGATTTGTTCACAAAATCAGGGTAAATTTCATATATTAAATTTGGAAAAGTACTGTAGACAAAATTTGATGAAATGATATGCAAATAGGACACAAATGACCACACACCTATATTGCAATCACATGGCAGTCTGTTCCGATTTGTTCACAAAATCAGGGTAAATTTCATATATTAAATTTGGAAAAGTACTGTAGACAAAATTTGATGAAATGATATGCAAATAGGACACAAATGACCACACACCTATATTGCAATCACATGGCAGTCTGTTCCGATTTGTTCACAAAATCAGGGTAAATTTCATATATTAAATTTGGAAAAGTACTGTAGACAAAATTTGATGAAATGATATGCAAATAGGACACAAATGACCACACACCTATATTGCAATCACATGGCAGTCTGTTCCGATTTGTTCACAAAATCAGGGTAAATTTTATATATTCAAGTTTTTTTTTTCTCCAATCACTACTCGATGCATTATATTCTCAAATCTGTAGAAGACACTCACTTTTATTTCTTCCAATCCACATTCAAACAGATTGATCTACAGACAAGAGACTTCTCATCATGCTCATATCTGTTAAAGTATTAAATAGTGATGGACCGATTATCGACTTTTTTGATCATCACTTGAAAAAACAAACCGATTCCGATAATCGATTTGAAAATCTAGGAATCGATTATCTAAAACAAACCAAAAAGTTGTGCAAGAAAAAAAAAAGAAAAAAAAAAGTGTGCATAAAATAAATTGTGTTCAGAAAAGGCAAGTCACCGCAACTAAAACCAGATGGCACTGCTGTGTATGGTGTGACAAAAACGCCATATGGAGAGGCAGAGATGACGCAGTAGAACTTCAAAAGTTCAAAGTTGGAGCAAATGCTTTTTTGTTGACCAGGCGGACTTGAGTCTTTTATAGTTTATTTATGACATATTTGTTTTTGATGTTGTTAATAGTTTATATATGACATGTCTGTTTTGACGTTGTTACTGTTTTTAGAATGATTTGTTTATTTGTTCTCTTCATTTATTTATTTCCTTATTTCCTTTCCTCACTGGGCTATTTTTCCCTGTTGGAGCCCCTGGGCTTATAGCATCTTGCTTTTCCAACTAGGGTTGTAGCTTGGATAGTAATAGTAATAATAATAATAATAATAATAATAATAATAATATGGCTCCCTTAATCTATGGTGTCACAGAGCAGCCGTGGCCGACTACAGCCAGAGCGTGTTGGACATGGAAAGGCAGAGATTCCAGCATTTGTTAGAGAAGTCAAATAGGAAGCGGGACAGGGAAGAGGACGAGGATCTGACGTTCTTCAAGAGTTTGCTTTCGCAGGTGAAAAAAATACCCGATTCAAAGAAACTGACGTTCAGAAACCGTATTCACGATGTTGTTGATGAGTTTGCTTATAGATAAGCACTGATCTCACTGACATAAAATTGGCCTTAATCAAATTCTGTCATTATTATTATTATTATTACTATTCAAGCTACAACCCTAGTTGGAAAAGCAAGATGCTATAAGCCCAGGGACTCCAACAGGGAAAAATAGCCCAGTGAGGAAAGGAAATAAGGAAATAAATAAATGAAGAGAACAAATTAACGATAAATCATTCTAAAATAAGTAACAACGTCAAAACAGACATGTCATATATAAACTATTAACAACATCAAAAACAAATATGTCATAACCTAGGTCTTTCATATTACTTAAGATACGTTTGTTTGACATAATTGTATTAATAAATCCAATGAAATAAGTTTTGGATTTTATTGTTTCCAAGCATGAATAAAAGCAAGTGCTTTAGTCGAGATGTGGAATAAGTTATTTTCGAATATTGAAGTTCTCCTCTCATATCGTTCTCTGTTTTGGCTAACTTATGCTTTTAGGTAAGAAATTTCCACATTATTATTATTATTATTATTATTTGCTAAGCTACAACACAAGTTGGAAAAGCACGATGTTATAAGCCCAAGGGCTCCAACAGGGAAAATTGCCGAGTGAGGAAAGGAAATATACAAGATAAGTTTAAGAATAATAACATTAAAATAAATGGCTAAGCAAGCAAGCTAAAGACAGTATATTTTATTTAATGTATTAGTTTCATAATTAGATGAAAAATTACATTTTTTTTAAATTCTCAAAATAATTTTGACAAACTTAATTAGTTTTCGAGGATATAATTTTACGAGAAACTTGGTTTTACCGATAATGTTCCTCTTACTAAACATCTCTAATTCAATTTGATCGGCAATAATTTACGGTAGTAATTTTAAAGGGCTATAATTAAATCGCTTAAATATTCCTGAAGTATTCCACCATCAAAATAATCTATGATAATTACAAATGTGGCCAAAACTTTATTGAGAATGGGACTTTTTGGCGCATGCTTTCTAGCGCAGCTAGTTTTAAATCAAAGAAATTATTTATGCTGATATACAGTAAATAAATAACATGATCATCATCTTCTACGCATATTGACGCAAAGGTCCTCGCTTAGATTTTGCTAGTCGTCTCTATCTTGAGCTTCTAATTCAATACTTCTCCATTCATCATCTCCTACTTCGCGCTGCATAGCCCTCAGCCATATAGGCCTGGGTCTTCCAACTCCTCTAGTGCCTTGTGGAGTCCAGCTGAACGTTTGGTAAACTAATCTCTCTCGGGAAGTGCGAAGAGCATGTCCAAACCATCTCCATCTACCCCTCATCATGATCTCATCCACATATGGCACTCGAAATAACAAGATGATGATGATAATAATGAGTGATTGAAACAAAAAATATTAATTTCTGTCACTAAAACGATGCAGATATTCACCACCAATTAATTTACGTCAAAATTTGGTTTATTATAGTCACATCAGACAAAGAATCAGACATGTTTGATGTTAACTCGTGGGCATCTGCCCTT
>NC_090735.1:122502832-122515332 GCF_036898095.1 Palaemon carinicauda | reverse complement strand
TCCCCTTAAAGTTTTTTTTTCTTTAAGCTGAAGAATGATTTGTCCATTATGCTTATGTAGGTTTACAAAAGATTCTTTTTATTAATATAAAAAAAAGCATTGACTATCTACCTTTCTCCCCCTAGAGACTTGTTTTTCTATGCTCAATTATGATTTGTTCACTATTATTATTATTATTACTATTATTATTACTACCTAAGCTACAACCCTAGTTGGAAAAGCAAGATGCTATAAGCCCAAGGGCCCTAACAGGGAAAAATAGCCCAGTGAGGAAAGGAAATAAGGAAATAAATAAACGATAATGAAATGAAAATTGAAATAAAATATTTTTAAAAATTTATCTGTTTTAAACAGGTATTTCATATATAAACTATAAAAGGACTTATGTAAACCTATGCGTTTATGTAGATTTACAAAAAAAAAATTATTAATATAAAATAAAAAAATATCTGAAATATTTAAGCATCAACACATTTCTGATGTTCTGGCGTAACTTAACACGAACTAATCAGTAGCTATGAGAGAGAGAGAGAGAGAGAGAGAGAGAGAGAGAGAGAGAGAGAGAGAGAGAGAGAGAGAGAGAGAGGAGAAAAAAAAGTAGCCAAGTTTTAAATCTAAAACAATCTTGCTCCCCTACAATTTAAAACTCCCCTACTATAAACAGAAACTCCTTTACTGGAATATATAAGTATATGTTTTCCCAGAGACCTTTAAAATGAACTTTACCCTTTGCGGAGATCGAAGAAAATTACAACAGTCAGTTCATTAAGCTTTTGCAAATATTCTCCTGGTACTTTCCATTCACGATTCTTACTGAATCGCTCAAAGGTTTTAAAGGTTTAAATGTCAAATCATGAATGACAGAGGCAAGGGAGAGTGACATTGCCCTTTCAAGCAGGACAATGCCATAGAGACAGACCATATATGCATAGACAATGCCTTAGAGACTGACCATATATACATATGATCAGCGCCCAAGCCTCCTCTGCACCCAAGCTAGGATCAAGGAGGGCCAGGCAAAGGCTGCTGGTGATTCAGCAGTCAGACCTACAGGCTCCCCCAAAACCCCCTATCCTTAGCTCACAACGATAGTGAGGTTGCAGCGACCAAAGAAACTACCGAGTTTGAGTTGGACTCGAACCCCAGGCAGGCGTTCACCAGCCAGGGACGTTACCACATCGGCCACTACAAGCATTTCCATGGACGAAAACTTTACAAAATTACCAAATTATATATATAAAAAAATTATAGGAAGGACAGCATTATTGATAGAAACGTTCCCAATAACAAAATTAATAGAAACGTTCCCAATAACATAATTGATAGAAACGTTCCCAATAACAAAATTAATAGAAACGTTCCCAATAACATAATTGATAGAAACGTTCCCAATAACAGAATAGATAGAAACGTTCCCAATAACAAAATTAATAGAAACATTCCCAATAACATAATTGATAGAAACGTTCCCAATAACAAAATTGATAGGAACGTTCCCAATAACAGAATTGATAGAAACGTTTCCAATAACAAAATTGATAGAAACGTTCCCAATGACAAAATTGATAGAAACGTTCTCAATAATAAAATTGATAGAAACGTTCCCAATAACAGAATTGATAGAAACGTTCCCAAAAACAAAATTGATAGAAACGTTCTCAATAATAAATTTGATAGAAACGTTCCCAATAACAAAATTGATAGAAACGTTCCCAATGACAAAATTGATAGAAACGTTCTCAATAATAAAATTGATAGAAACGTTCCCAATAACAGAATTGATAGAAACGTTCCCAATAATAAAATTGATAGAAACGTTCTCAATAATAAATTTGATAGAAACGTTCCCAATAACAAAATTGATAGAAACGTTCCCAATAACAAAATTGATAGAAACGTTCCTAATAACAAAATTGATAGAAACGTTCCCAATAACAGAATTGATAGAAACGTGTTTTGTACCCTGGCAAGACACTTTGGAGTAGGAGGAGAGCAAATCGCTAGAAGGCTGGCTCTTCCGAAGCCACCATAGGGATCGATGATTGAGAGAGAGAGAGAGAGAGAGAGAGAGAGAGAGAGAGAGAGAGAGAGAGAGAGAGGGTTCCTTGTGTAAACACGCTTCACAGCCTCTCATTACAGCAGCCAAATACCTTCAATAATGAAAGGGTTTAACCCGCTTACAATTATGGCCAATATTAATACATTGTATTTTCTGGAGAATTAAGAGTACAAGGAGTTTCACTATTATTATTATTATTATTATTATTATTATTATTATTATTATTACTATTATTAGCTAAGCTAAAACCTATGTGTAAAACCAGGATGCTGAAATATGGTTGTTGTTATTATCATTATTACTAGCTAAGCTACAACCCTAGTTGGATAAGCAGGATGCTATAAGCCTAAAGCCTCCAACAAGGGAAAAATAACTCAGTGAGGAAAAGAAACAAATAAATTACGACAAGTGATAAACTATTCAAATAAAATATTGTATTAAATTGACTAAGATCATAAAAAAATACCTTTTTTATTATTATTATTATTACTATTATTACTATCCAAGCTACAACCCTAGTTGGAAAAGCAAGATGCCAAACCTCAGGGGCCCCAATAGGGAAAAATAGCCCAGTGAGGAAAGGAAATAAGGAAATAAATAAATGAAGAGAACAAATTAACAATAAGTCATTCTAAAAAAGGCAACAACCATACTTCATATTCCAAACTATTCCTTACCATGGTTAGCTAACTGCTCTCACTCTGTCATCCACCTTTCCTAATCCAACCTTTCCTATGAGCAAATAAAAAAGACTTAACGTGCCACATTTAAGGCGAGTACTCGTGTTTAGAGGTTCATACGATTACTTTGTATCACCTTTATGGACAGTTCTTTAGGCTGGGTACGAATTTCCTTCAGCGAAATGGTGTGTTTCTAAACCTCCGTCTGGGTTTATGTTATGTTTTGAGTATTAAAAATATTATGGGAAGGGGTGAAACAGTTGTTGTTGTTGTTATTATTATTATTATTATTATTATTACTAGTAGTAGTATTGGTATTAGTATTATCAGTAGTAGTAATAGTAATAGTAGTAGTACTATTATTGGTATTAGTATTATTATCAGTAGTAGTAGTAGTAGTAGTAGTAGTAGTATTATCAGTAGTAGTAGTAGTATTGGTATTAGTATTAGTATTATTATCAGTAGTAGTAGTAGTATTGGTATTAGTATTATTATCAGTAGTAGTAGTAGTAGTAGTAGTAGTAGTAGTACTATTATTGGTATTAGTATTATTATCAGTAATAGCAGTAGTAGTAGAAGACACGGATGTAAAGGCCTATTCTCAAGACAAGGAACAACGCAGTAAAATTAATAATAATAATAATAATAACAATAATAATAATAATAATAATTCAAATTCTGTTGAAGAAATTCGCTGCATCTGTAAGCATCTATTTTGTATTCCATCTTCTCAATAGTTCTGAAGATAAAACATAAAAAAATGAAACTGAGGCAGACATTGTCTTCAACAGAACTTGCCTTATACAGGGTCTCCTACCTAATAATAATAATAATAATAATAATAATAATAATAATAAGTTATTTTCATACCAATCAATAAATTTCATTGCTACCCAACAAGTCAAAAAACCATTTCGCTACCTCATTGCAAGAGGGTCGTAACTCCAAATTCCTGATTTTTCAGGAGACGCATTTGAAAGTTGCAAGTCCTATGCATTTGATCATGTTTCACAAATCTTCTTAGTGCCATCTTTCGGCCGCTAATTCACCTAGATTTACGACTCTTTTACCAAAAGATGCAGAATCAATTCGGCAATCTTGTACACCATATAACTCAAAACTAGCAAATTTGGAGTTACGACCCTCTTGCAATGAGGTAGCGATTTGATTATATAGTAACTGTTCAGAACCCGCTATGAAACAAGACGGAGTGAGGAGCCAGTTGGAGCATGACAGGTCTGCTTGGATACAGCACAGAGGCAAGGCAATTTAGGCAAAACCCTGGCAAGCAGCCTTGAACAGGCGTCACTTCGACACTGGCAATCCCTTCCCCTCCCCCCCAATCTCCATACGATGTATATGCTACAGGGGAGGGGTGAAGGGGTGGGGGGTTGAGGAAGGATAATTATGTCTGCCTGCAACAGCGCCTCCCACTGGAGTTGTTGTGTAGGTTAGGGTACGTTTAGCGGACTGATTGAGAATGTAGTGTATGCCATCCTGGGTGGGGTCTTAAATTCTTCTGGGGGGAGGGGAAGGGAGGGTATATAACTTAAGAAACATAAAAAAACTCAAATTAACTGTACATAACAAAGCTATTAACTGTAAGGACGTACATTTTCCATAACTTTTAGACTAAGGAATATATTTTCTTCTTAGGGGGGAAAGGAAGGGTATATAACTTGATAAATATATCAGGAACAACTCAAATTAACTGTAAATAACAAAGCTATTAACTGTAAGAACGTACATTTCCATAACTTTTAGACCAAGGAATATATTTTCTTCTGGGGGGGAGGAAATGTTATATAACTTAATAAATATATCAGGAACAACTCAAATTAACTGCAAATAACAAAGCTATTAACTGTAGGAACGTACATTTTCCATACCTTTTAGACTAGAGAATATATTTTCTTCTTGGGGGAAAAGGAAGGGTATATAACTTAAGAAATATATCAAGAACAACTCAAATTAACTGTACATAACGAAGCTATTAACTGTAAGAACGTACATTTCCATACCTTTTAGACTAGAGAATATATTTTCTTCTTGGGGGAAAAGGAAGGGTATATAACTTAAGAAATATATCAGGAACAACTCAAATTAACTGTACATAACAAAGCTATTAACTGTAAGGATGTACATTTCCATAACTTTTAGACTATGGAATATATTTTCTTCTTAGGGGGGAATAGGAAGGGTATAAAACTTAAGAAATATATCAAGAACAACTCAAATTAACTGTAAATAACAAAGCTATTAACTGTAAGAACGTACATTTCCCATAACTTTTAAGACTAGGGAATGATTCAAGTACTCTATTAGCGTAAAGGACAAGAAGAAAGTGAGACATGCCTGTGTATTTGCGCAGTTGTCGAAGGGGGCAAGGACTGAATACCAGGGCAAACATTGCATTCTTTTGGCCAAGAAATGTGAATGATACAAGAGTTTGGATATTTAACTAACAGTGGCAGACAATAATTTGGAAAGTTCTATAGTAGATAGTAATGTAAAGAGTGGTTTAAACCACAACTTCATTTATATAAAGGTACATTCTACTTGTTGTGGTTGTAAAAGTTAATTCTAATATATAGGATTTCATTAATAAATTTGATATATATACTTGGAACCCATAATGCCATACACCAAGGGAGTAATGTTCGCAGTTACTATGAAATTATTCTTTTTATTATTACTCTTACCAAAATGCATGAAATATCATACAAGATTGAGCTGAAGATGAATAGAAGAAAGACAGAGATGATGAGAACGGAGTATGCAATGGAAGATGAAATATTGAAACAAGAATGGACTAATGAGGTAGAATCATTCAAGTATTTAGAAACTATGAACTCCAATACAGGGTCTTTAGAATTGGAGTTAAATGAAAGATTGATAAAAGCAAATTATGGCAGAAAATAATTGGGAAAGTCATGTGTTAGTAATTTAAAGTGTGATTTAATCACAATTATATATATATATATATATATATATATATATATATATATATATATATATATATATATTTGTATATATGTATATATATATACATATATATACATATATATGTATATATATATATATATATATATATATATATATATATATATATATATAGGTACTGTTTTCTTGTTAGGGTCTTGAAAGTTAATTCTAATATATAGGATTTCATTTATGAATTTGATATATACCCTGACTTGGGACCCATGATGCCATTCACCAAGGGGGTAATGTTCGCAGTTACTATGAAATTATTCATTTTATTATTACGCTTACCAAAATGCATGAAATATCACACGAGGTTGGGCTGAAGATAAATAGAAGACAGAGATGATGAGAACGGAGTATGCTATGGAAGATGAAAAATCATTGGAAGGAGAAAGGATTAATGAGGTAGAATCATTTAAGTATTTAGGAACAATGATCTCCAATACAGGGTCGTTAGAATTTAGAGTTTAGTGAAAGATTGAAAGAAGCAAATCAGATAATGGCTAGGTTCAGTAAAATTTGGAAATCAAATCACCTGAAATTACATGTCAAAATTAGACTATATATATATATATATATATATATATATATATATATATATATATATATATATATATATATATATATATATATATATATATATATCACTTTAGTAAGATCGGTGGTACTGTATGGACATGAGTCATGGTATGACAATGAAACAATCTCCAATAGATTCAGTAGATTTGAGAACTAAGTCCTCAGAAGGATATTGGGAGTTAAATGCCAGGACATGATTAGAAAGGAAACTTTAAGAGATTAATCCAGTGTCATATGTGGATGAGATCATGATGAGGGGTAGATGGAGATGGTTTGGGCATGCTTTTCACACTTCAGGAGATATTAGTTCATCAAACGTTCAGCTGGGCTCCAAAGGTACTGGAAGAGTTGGAACCCCCAGGCATACATGGCTGAGGACTATGAAAAGCGAAGCAGGAGATGATGAATGGAGAAGTATTGAATTAAAAACTCAAGATAGAGACGACTGGCGAAATCTATCCGAAGCCCTTTGAGTCAATAGGCGTAGGAGGAGATGATGATGATGATGATATATGAATATATGAATATAAAAATATCAAAATATTACAATCTATATATGAAAAATATAAGCTAAAACCCTAGATGGAAAAGCAGGATGCTATAAGCCCAGGGGCTCCAACAGGGAAAATAGCACAGTGAGGAAAAGTTTTAGAATAAGGAAATAGACTACAAGAGAAGTAATAAATAACTAAAATATCAAATATTTTAAGAACAGTAACATTAAAACATATCTTTCATTAATAAACGATAAAAAGAGATTTAAGTCAGCCTGTTCAACATATCAAGATCCGCTGCAAGTTTGAACTTTTGCATAAAAATGGACAAGCAAAGCATGTTACAATATAGAGGATAAATTAATCCATATTAACTAAAATTAGCGAAAAAACTACATTCTAAAAGAAAATCAACCTTGAAAAGAAATCTTACAATATAACATTTATTTACGAGATTCAGTGAAAATATACCCACGTTGAAAAAAAAAAGGATTGCAATATATCAACTCAGTCAAAGCTAGAGAAGTACAGTAGTTTAGTGGCAGTGCATAAAAAAAAAATAAAAAAACAGGTTCCACAAGTGTGGTTGGAGAGTTGGCAGTTACCACACGGTGAGTTTATAATTAATTATTTAGTGGTGAAGTTAAAATATTCCTCTGTAATGATGGCTCAAGATCATACACCTGTATAGCATGAAACCAGCAACATACTGAATAAAATGTCATATTCGTTCTAATACGCAAAGTAAATAAGAAAAATGAGATAGTACAAACGTTACCAGGAAGCATATTTTAAATAATTAAAAAGCATATGTACACCAATCTTCTAAGAAAAATATTATGGTACTAAGAGTGTAAATGAATAAGCATAGATTAATTATTTAAAATATAATAATAGGATTCCATATCGGTGTAAAATAGAACGTTTAAAATATTATAAAAAACATATGGAGGCAACATTCTTACTTAGCAACCACCAGCAAATGTGCCCTGAAGCGAAGCCGAGGCAAACAGCTGATCGAGACGATGTTGCCAGCTAGGAATAAATGAACCTAATTTTATCCATGTGGAGATTCTCGGCTTCAGACTGAATGCATAACAATACATAAAGTATTTAGGCATCTATAGTTTTAGATGAGTTAGAGAAGATATGGACCAGCGTATAGAATACTTTTAAAATTAACTGTATACCACAAATTGTAAACTCGTGTAGATAACGCTCTTGTGTTTTGTGAAAGTTTCAAGCTGCCACCGAACTTCACAAACAGGTGATGTGACTCTTATACTTATACCTGTACGTGGGGTAAACGCCTCCCCCTCTTTGCCTTTAAACAATGTAGTTATGCAGCCACATATATTTTACAATAGGAAGAAGACTAGCACTGAAAATAGGCAACTCAATGGGACGCTTATATCTTCAAGGTCAACTATGCTTTATCAGGAAAACCCCAATGTTGCTCAACATTGAAAATGCTAGACAACTTTACAGGACTTTTCCCATTTTTAATAGTTTTACATGTTACCATTCTTAATATATTTTATTTTTCCTTATTTCTTTTCTCTTTTCCTCAATGGGCTATTTTCCCTATTGGAGCCCCTGGGCTGATAGCATCCTGCTTTTCGAACTAGAATTGTAGCTTGGCGAGTAATAATATTAATAATAATAAAATTATTTGTATTATTATTATTAATATTAGCCAAAAAACAATTTCATAACAATGCATTTCGAGGAAGAAACAATAAATGAAATAATTAAACTCTGAAGAATATTAAATTTCACAAATTTGAACACAAGAGTATTAAGGAAACATGATCATTTTCATACAATCCTTCAGTTATTCATAAACAATGAACTCTCTCTCTCTCTCTCTCTCTCTCTCACGTTATTTCATCTTGAGTTTAGAGTTCTCTTGCTTGAGGGTACACGGGGGACCGTTGTTCTGTCTTATTTCCTTTCCTAACTGAGCTATTTTCCCTGTTGGAGCCCCTGGGCTTATAACATCCTGCTTTTCCAACTACGGTTGTAGCTTCACAAGTAGTAGTAGTAGTAATAATTGAATTAATAATAATAATAATAATAATAATAATAATAATAATAATAATAATAATAATAATAATAACAATAACATCAGTCACATTGATTTCACCCTTCCGTCAACACAGCTGTAATAGCGGTCCATCCCCCCCCCCCCCGGGGGCACTACCACCAAAGCCCCCCCCCCCCACCTGTTTCAACATTCACCAGGAAAACACCCACACACACACACACACACACACACACACACGTCAAAAACTGAATATGTGGCAAGAGGTGAATAATATGGGGGAGGTTAACGACCGCAGATCGATATACGAACAAAGTATATCAAATGGAATCTCCTTTATTCGTTATTGTCATTCGCGTTTGTTCAAGAACAAAGTAAGATTGATAACAAAGTAAGATTGATAATTGATAAATAGGAGGTACGGGATAACAAATATTATTCGTTTATTATTTACAATAATATTAGTTAGAATTCAAGGAGGGGCCCTGATAATATTTTATTTTCGAATATTTTTTTCTTTTCAAAATTATTAAATCTAAATATTTAAATATTGCATAAAATCAGTTCTATATATATATATATATATATATATATATATATATATATATATATATATATATATATATATATACACTGTATGACATTTTGATGTACTATGCGCCAAATATTATTAATAATTCCCAGGTGTTAAAATGTTAAAACGTAGTGATAATATTAAACCAAGATCTAATATCTTATAATATCTATCCAACTAAATGCAATACATCTTCCGGTTGTAGATTACTATGCAATGATTTATCAGTATACGAACAAAATCAACCAGTTTCTTCATTAATAATATTAAGTCTTAACCTCTCCAAACACCGGTAGACTGACAGTTAATACCGTTTCTTTCATTCTACACCCCGCTGAGAGAGAGAGAGAGAGAGAGAGAGAGAGAGAGAGAGAGAGAGAGAGAGAGACTCCACATGCCTAGCGACCCTTTAAGATGGCCGACACCAACTTCTCTCTTTTCTCGAGGGTCACACAAAATGGCGAAGGAGATTATGTAAGAGGCAGCAGCAGCCGTGAGCCCGAAGCCACCAGACGCCGCAAGTTAGTCAGACCAGTGAGAGTCTGACTGGGAGAAGTGAGAGCACCAGTCGGTATTCACCCGAGCTGGGGAAGAGAGAGAATGTCTGGGTAGGTGCTCTCTTGGGTAGGTGCAGAGCAACGAGCTTTGTACTAAAGAGGGAGACACTCAAGTCTCAGACATATCACGTGTGGGAAAGAGCTAGCTAGAGAGAGAGAGAGAGGGGGGGGGGGGCTGGTAGAACTGAATACTTCTGTGAGAGCCAGAGAGGAGAGTAGTGAAGACTGACTCACAAGGTACAGTATCTCTCTCTACCTCCTGAGCTTCACCGAGTGGGGTTGAAGATGACGTGTAGACACACATACATACGCACATTGCCAACACATTACTTCTCCCCCCCAAGCTCCACCAGCCGTTGAGGAGAGGTTAACCACTACCCCTCCCCTCCCCCCTCTAACCAAGTATAGACTATTCCCTAACCTACCTCAAGGGAATATCCGCATAGCAGCCAACTTATAAACCCCACGAAATCTTCCACCTCAGAGCAAAGTGTTTAGATCAGTTTTGAGGTTGTCTTCTGGGAAATATCTATTATTATTATTATTATTATTATTATTATTACTGCTTGCAAAGCTACAAACCTTGTTGGAGAGGCAGAATGCTCTAAGTCCACGGGCCCAAACAGGGAAAATATCCCAGTGAGGAAAGCAAACAAGGACAAAATAAAATATTTTCAGAGAAGTAACAACATTAAAATAAATATCTCCTTTATAAACTATAAAAACTTCAACAAAACAAGAGGAAAAAGGTAGTAGGTTGCCCAGGGCACCAGCCACCTGTTTAGATACTACCGCTAGAGTGTTACAGTCTTTTGACCTATACAGACTTAACAAGACAAGAGGAAGAGAAATTAGATAGAATAGTGTGCCCGAGTGTACCCTCAAGCAAGATCACTCTAACCCAAGAAAGTGGAAGACCATGGTAGAAGACTAATGCTCCTTCATAAAAATAAATAAATAAATTAATAAATAAATGAATAAACAAACAACCAACCAGCTACTTCCATAATAGAATCCTTACAAGTGAACATCTTTTGACACAGGATGAGAAGGATTAAGGATTAACCCAGTGGTTGTTTCAAGGTCAGCCCCACCACGAGGACTTAATGAGTCGTGAAACAACAGGTTTAATGTACATGAGTAAACCCAGGGTCCTGAGTATAAAAAAAAAAAAAAAACAGGATAAATATTGGGATTCTGATAACTAAGCTACAACCCTACTTGGAAAAGCAGGATGCTGTAAGCCCAAAGGTTCCGACAGGGAAAAAATAGCACAGTGAGGAAAGTAAAACTACAATAGAAGTAATGAACAATTAAAAGTAAACTGTTAACAGTAACATTAAAATTGGTTTTTCATAAACTATGAATAGGAAAATATCATCCTATTCAGAATAATAATTTTTATCTTTATTACCTAAGGTACAACCCTGGTTGAATAAGAAGGATGCTATAAGCCCAAGGCGAGTACCTACACTCTCACAAGGGCAAAGGGGTGTAGGATACTCTAGGAGGCCTATACATTACACTATACAATTCCAAGGCCAAGGACTACTTCCTGGTTGACCTTGAATTCCTAAGTTACTGGGGGGTCTAACAACACATACGAACACAGCCTATGTTAGGAAATAAATCGAAACATTTCAACAAATATTTATTCTAATGTTGTTACTGTTCTTAAAATATTCTATTTTTCCTTGTTTTCTTTCCTCACTGGGCTATTTTCCCTGTTAGGGCCCCTGGGCTTATAGCATCCAGCTTTTCCAACTAGGGTTGTAGCTTAGCATTTAATAATAATAATAAAAAAAATACAATTTCTGACTTTTCTTCAGCTTGACTTCGTTTAAAACCTCTACTGCAACATCTTCCATGGGGTAAAAATGCTATTCCATGGACTCATAACACTCTCTCTCTCTCTCTCTCTCTCTCTCTCTCTACGCCAGAGAGAAGCCAAACCTAATGCGTAAAAACCTTTCCCCTTTTCGACCCCAAGCGTAGCTAGCTGGGCTGCCAGGGCTCCAAGACTAGTTCAATCCAGTTACGCAACCGGGGTGAATAGGGAGGGAACCGGGGGGTGAATAGGGAGGCATGGGTCCTATTCCCCCCCTACTAGTAGGTAGTCATAGGGTGTCACCCTCCCCCCTTGCAGCATCTCTCTCTCTCTCTCTCTTCCCAGCGTTCATCACGTGACCAGTCACCAGACAGCCATTTCTCTAGCAGGGTTGCCAGTTTGGCCTTTTTTCCGGCCAAAAAAAACTCAAATTTGACCTTTTGTATTTAAATAGGTTGGCCTTTAGTAATATGAAAAAAGCCGGCCCTTAAATACTATATTTTTGACCTTTTTCTATTAATGGGTTGACCTTTTAAAGCCTCTGTTGATTAGAAATTGACCTTTTCTCATTTAGAAAACCTGGCAACCCTGTGAATCTCTAGAGCAGACGTTACATAACGACACTGGCTTATATAACTGAATCTCCTAACTGTATTCTGGGGTTAAAAGTTAATGTACATTATTTTAATATCTATAG
>NC_090735.1:122472832-122497832 GCF_036898095.1 Palaemon carinicauda | reverse complement strand
AAAAAAATAGCATTTCTCGTGCATTAGCTCCCACGGGAATTCCCCGAGGCAAAATTAGCCTCACACACCACACGTCACGTGACCCCAAGGCATTTAGTTCATAAAAGCTTTAGAATTCCAAATTCGCATTAAATATACATTTACCGTATAAAGACCATTCAGCAGGTTGACGATGAGAGAGAGAGAGAGAGAGAGAGAGAGAGGAGAGAGAGAGAGAGAGAAGGGGGGGGGGTTAAAACTATGATGATTATGATTATTATTATTATTATTAATAACGAAACTACAACTCTACAGTTGGAAAAGCAGGATGCTATAAGCACAAGGACTTCAATAGGGAAAAAACAGCCCAGTGAGGAAAGGAAATAAACTACAAGAGCAGTAATTGAACAAATTATAATAGCATATATTAAGAATGGTTACATTAAGAGAGAGAGAGAGAGAGACTAGCATTCATAAAAAAAACACATACGAATAGAAAGGTCGTGGCACCATAAGCACAGTTATATAAAAGGAGAGAGAGAGAGAGAGAGAGAGAGAGAGAGACCACGGAGAAGCGGGGACCGAAGTCACTCACTTAGAACAGACGGCCACTGCAACTTTAGGATCGGAAGCCAGAACATAGGTTACTGGGTACAGTATAAGATTTCTTTCCTGCCTCCCAGAAATTTATATATTCTTCCAAGAAAACATCACGGCCGTGACATACGCCATACGCAGGGCTAGAATATACGCAAGCATACTCAAATCAAGCGAAATTCAAGCAACTGCGTAAGAAGGTGACTTGCTTGTTTTCAAACGGTGGTATGCGGGGACCGACGCTTTGAAAGTGGTGAGGTAAAAAGACTATGAAGGGAGGGAGGGGGGTGTTCCTCAGGGAGGGGGGGTGTTCCTCAAGGAGGGGGGGGTGTTCCTCACTAAGTGAGAAGATGAAATTGCAAGGGGGCTATTGGCAGTGTTACAGAATGCTATACTTGTGGAATACAAGGAATCTCTCTCTCTCTCTCTCTCTCAAAGTTGCACTAAAGGCCATCCATACTAGGTTAGTTTGCTGTGAGCGAGCACACTAAGTCTCCCACCATCACCATGAAAGAGGCGACACCCCCAAAACATAAATAAGAATATGTCTGACGACTTTGTCCTGCAGTGGACTTGAAACGATTGCATTTGTTTATATATATATATATATATATATATATCATAATTATTATTACTATCCAAGCTACAACCCTAATTGGAAAAGCAAGATGCTATAAGCCCAGGGGCTCCAATAGGGAAAAATAGCCCAGTGAGGAAAGGAAATAAGGAAATAAATATATATATATATATATATACAGTGCGTGTATTGGTGTAGAACAATAACTCCATAAATACAAGTAATTACAATTAATCTTAAAGTAAATCAAGCTAAAAAAAAAGTTACATACATACAGTGTGTGATTGGTGAAGAACAATAACTCCATAAATACAAGTAATTAAAATTAATCTTAAAGTAAATCAAGCTAAAAAAAAAAAAACAGTTACCTAACCATGAAACCATTTCCCGAGGGCTGAGCAGCCAGGACTTTTGGAACTAGTTTCACAGTGCACGTGAATAGTAGCAGCCAGAATGGAGGTACGATCGCCAGACCAACACGTGAGGAGAACTGCTCTCTCTCTCTCTCTCTCTCTCCCCCCCCCCCTCACTTCCTCTGCCCTCCCTATTTTCGGGGTCCTTTATAGCATGTCAGTGATGGGAGTCACACGTGCATCCTTTTGACTTATATAAGTTAAGGATTGTTGAATTGGGGAGTGGGGTTAACATTGGCGATTCAAAATCCTACTGCCCTTGGCTTCAGCTGAATGAAATGAGGATTATAGTTGTTGTTGTTTTAGTTGTTATTATTATTACTTTCTAAGCTATAACCCTAGTTGGAAAACCAGGATGCTATAAGCCCAAGGGCTCCTACAGGGAAAATAGCTCAGTGAGGAAAGGAAATAAGTTACAAGAGAAGTTTAAGAACAATAATAATATTAAGCTACAACCCTAGTTGGAAAAGCAGGATGCTATAAGCCCAAGGGCTCCAATAGGGAAAATAGCCCAGTGAGGAAAGGAAATAAGCTACAAGAGAAGTTTAAGAACAATAACAACATTAAGCTACAACCCTAGTTGGAAAAGCAGGATGCTATAAGCCCAAGGGCTCCATCAGGGAAAATAGCCCACTGAGGAAAGGAAATAAGGTACAAGAGAAGTTTGAGAACAATAATAACATTAAGCTACAACCCTAGTTGGAAAAGCAGGATGCTATAAGCCCAAGGGCTCCAATAGGGAAAATAGCCCAGTGAGGCAGTGAGGGAAGGAAATAAGCTACAAGAGAAGTTTAAGAACAATAATAACATTAAGCTACAACCCTAGTTGGAAAAGCAGGATGCTATAAGCCCCAAGGCTCCAATAGAGAAAATAGCCCAGTGAGGAAAGGAAATAAGCTACAAGAGAAGTTTAAGAACAATAACAACATTAAAATAAAACTCATATATAAACTATAAAACTTTAAAACTGAATGATTCACAGAAATCAATAATTCTTTTAATTTTAAGATACAAAGAATTGCTATTATAAACAAAGTCAGTCAGACCCAAGGGCTCCAATAGGGAAAATAGCCCAGTGAGGAGAGGAAATAAGTTACAAGAGAAGTTTAAGAATAATAATATTAAAATAAATCTTTCATATATAAACTATAAAAACTTCAAAACTGAATGATTCACAGAAATCAATAATTCTTTTAATTTAAAGATACAAAGAATTTCTATCATAAATAAAGTCAGTCAGACATTCCTGGACACAGGTATTTATATTAAAACAATATTTTCCTGCTAAAAAAAAATGATGTTTTGAACAATTTTGATTATGGTTTCAGGTAGAAATTTATAATTCTGATTCCCTAGGTTGTTAAGAATGTACTAGTAATGTTTTATTTAAATATACTGGTTGGAATCGTTATGGAAAATTGTTTCGGTACCAAAAAAAAAAAAAAAAAAAAAAAAAAAAAAAAAAAAAAACTTGGTGCACGATATGCATGAACTATCATAACGCCCAGGAACGAAATTATTGTTATTATTATTATTATTATTGCTATTAGTACCATTATTATTTCCTAAGCTACATTCATAGATGGAAAAACAAGATGCTATAAACCCAAGGGCTCCAAAAGGGACAAATAGCCCGGCGAGGAAAGGAAATAAGGAAAAATAAGAAGAGAAGTTTAAAAACAATATTGAAATAAATCTTTCATATATAAACTATAAAAACTTGAAAATAACAAGAGGAAGAGAAACAAGATAGAATAGTGTGCCCGAGTGTACCCTCAAGCAAGACTGTATACAGTGAAATAGCATTGTACACCATTTAATAATAATAATAATAATAATAATAATAACACTTAAACACCCGATTATGTCTTAATAACAATAATAATAATAATAATAATAATAATAATAATAATAATAATATTTAAACACCCCATTATGTCTTCCCAAAATTCTTCCCTATCCTCATTGTAATTCAACTCCACACACCATTTTGCCTCTTATCACAAGTCGGTCAAGAACTATTGATTAGATAAGAGATTACACATCATTACCGGGGGATTTGTTCCCGATATTAAATGATAACCTTAACTGATAAAATGGGGTTTAAAACCGTTCTTACCAGATACTGTAATTATATACAGATAAGATTTGAGATATCGTTTGAAACCACAAACTGATTTGATAAAGGTTTTAAAGATTATGTTTGAGATATATTTTAATGTTATTGTTCTTAAAATATTTAATTTTCCCTTGTTATCTTTCCTCACTGGGATATTTTCCCTCTTGCGACCCCTAGGCTTATAGCATCCTGCTTTTCCAACTAGGGTTGTAGCTTAGCAAAGTAGTAGTAATAATAATAATAATAAACTATTTGAGACCACAAACTGATCTGATAAGTTTTTATAGTTTATGTATTAAAGATATATTTTAATGTTACTGTTCTTAAAATATTTTATTTTGTCCTTGTTTCCTTTCCTCACTGGGCTATTTTCACTCTTAGGGCCCCTAGGCTTATAGCATCCTTCTTTTCCAACTAGGGTTGTAGCTTATCAATAATAATAATAATAATAATAATAATAATAATAATAATAATAATATTAATAATAATAATAATAATAATAATAATAACAAATCTCTCATTTCGATGATAGAGTGAGAACATCTTTATCTTATTCTAGTTAGTGATATTTATGTTTAACAAAATATTCAAAACATATTGTCTAAATGTTGGTAATAAAGAAATAATCCGTATAAAAATACTGAATTCATCATATTGTTATTATTACTACTACTAGCTAACTACAACAGGGGCTAGGAGAAAATAGGCACAGTGAGAAAAGGAAATAACGAAATAAACTACATACGAGAAGTAATGAACAATTAAACCAATGTGTTTAAAAGAGATGATGAATGGAGAAGTATTGAATTAAAAAGCTCAAGATAGAGACGACTAGCGAAATCTAACAGAGGCCCTTTGCGTCAATAGGCATAGGCGTAGATGATGATAAGATAGAGACGACTGGCGAAATCTAACCGAGGCCCTTTGCGTCAATAGGCATAAGAGGAGATGATGATAAGATAGAGACGACTGGTGAAATCTAACCGAGGCCCTTTGCGTCAATAGGCGTAGGAGGAGGAGATGATGATAAGATAGGGACGACTGGTGAAATCTAACCGAGGCCCTTTGCGTCAATAGGCGTAGGAGGAGGAGATGATGATAGGATAGAGACGACTGGCGAAATCTAACCGAGGCCCTTTGCGTCAATAGGCGTAGGAGGAGGAGATGATAATATAGAGACGACTGGTGAAATCTAACCGAGGCCCTTTGCGTCAATAGGCGTAGGAGGAGATGATAAGATAGAGACGACTGGTGAAATCTAACCGAGGCCCTTTGCGTCAATAGGCATTGGAGGAGAAGATGATGATAAGATAGAGACGACTGGTGAAATCTAACCGAGGCCCTTTGAGTCAATAGGCATAGGAGGAGGAGATGATGATAAGATAGAGACAACTGGTGAAATCTAACCGAGGCCCTTTGCGTTAATAGGCGTAGGAGGAGGAGATGATAATAAGATAGAGACGACTGGTGAAATCTAACCGAGGCCCTTTGCGTCAATAGGCACAGGAGGAGATGATGATAAGATAGAGACGACAGATGAAATCTAACCGAGGCCCTTTGCGTCAATAGGCATAGGAGGAGATGATGAGAGAGACGACTGGCGAAATCTAACCGAGGCCCTTTGAGTCAATAGGCATAGGAGGAGATGATGATGATGATGAAAACAAGGAAATATATTCGCCCACACAAGGCGATCAATTCGCTCCCAAATCGGCGTATTTATACAGATCTGAGGAGAAAAACCTTGGAGTGATACTGACAAGGGAGAGAGAACGGGGGGGGGGGGGGCAGTACTTAACACTTTATGTAACAGAGAAACTTCCTTCCTTTGTGGAGCACAGTGAGACAAACATCGGCGCCAGCCTGTCTAGGTGGGCGGGGCATTGCAAAATGCCCCGCCCACCTGCCAGTGTTTTTATCATACGCGGTCGAAAAGGAGAGCATTTTTGAACAATTAAGAATACAGAATATACTGTATATGCGATATCTAATAACGGCAAAGAGATTTCAGAGTAATACATGACTATATAAGAGAAGTAAGTTTAAATAAACACCAATTAGCATCCTGGTATCTCCCTCCGTTGAAGATCACGGTACAGAAGGCGGTGAGCAGTGAGCAATAAGCAAGTGAGCAAAGGGAAGAGTCCTTGGGGGAGGGGGGGAGGGCCTTGGGAGGGGGAGACCTTAGGGGGGGGGTTAGAACAACACACGTAAAATAGACTTGGGTGGTGAATAATAATATACACATCGAAGTGGTTCCTACCATAAATAATCTTTGATACACAAACTGTGGGTGTTGATTTATAGTTTATTAATGGAAGATCTATTTTAATGTTCTTATATGTTATTTTAACTATTATTTCTAGTAGTTTATTTCCTTTCCTCAGTGGGCTATTTTCCCCTGTTGGAGACCTTGGGCTTATAACATCCTGCTTTTCCAACTAGTATTGTAGCTTATAGTATTAATAATACTATTTTATTATTACTTGCTAAACTACAACCCTAGTTGGAAAAGCAGAATACTAAAAGCCCTGGGACTCCAACAGGGAAAATAGCCCAGTGAGGAAAGGAAACAAGGAAAAATATAATGTAAAGAACAGTAGCATTAAAATAAATATTTCCTATATAAACTATAAAAAATTTAACAAACCAAGAAAAGAAATTAGATAAAATAGTGTGCCCGAGTGAACCTTCAAGCAAGAGAACTCTAACCCAATACAGTGGAAGACCATGGTACAGAGGCTATGGCACTGCCCAAGACTAGAGAATAATAATAATAATAATAATAATAATAATAATGAACTCTAACCCAATACAGTGGAAGACCATGGTACAGAGGCACTACCCAAGACTAGAGAATAATAATAATAATAATAATAATAATAATAATAATAATAATAATAATAATAAAATAGACGAGAAGCTTCATTACCACATATAAATAATGAAAACTAGACCGGCGAAAAAAGCAACAGAGGGAAAATCATAAAATCATTCTTGACAGCCGTCCTGAGGTGGCGAAGCTATGTGTGGTGTTCTGTGGTACTCAGCTGGCTTGAGTAGGTCGAACCGCCGCTGGTTCAAAGGGTACGTCTAAATCAATGGCAAAAATCTCATGTTGAATCTTCTCCAAAGCGTAAAAATGCATCGCGAGATGCTTCAGAAGAAAGCAGAGAACATTTTTTACATGTAATAATTCTGCATATCAGCACATTTGCGTAAATGCGTATGATCATGACTTGCATGTTGCTAGG
This sequence comes from Palaemon carinicauda, assembly GCF_036898095.1. Taxonomy (NCBI): domain Eukaryota; kingdom Metazoa; phylum Arthropoda; class Malacostraca; order Decapoda; family Palaemonidae; genus Palaemon; species Palaemon carinicauda. Next base: position 122,490,893 of record NC_090735.1, on the reverse strand, counting down.
GTGCGTAGGAGGGCCGGTGCCTACAGGGGAAGGGATTGTGAGGATGAAGAGAGGAATGGTCTATTATTCCACAGTTGGCAACTCACCAACACCGCTGCTCAGTGAGAGAGAGAGGGAGAGAGAGAGAGAGAGAGAGAGAGAGAGAGAAAGAGAGAGGGGGAGGGAAGAGTGAGGGGGAGGGAAGAGTGAGGGGGGGGGGGGAACGAGTAAACTAAACAGACAAGTGAGGGTTAAAGCAAGGGATAGAGAGTCTTGTCTTCAATGTAAAGAAGTGTACAATGTTGAAAGCAAAGTAGCTATTTACAAGGCTATGTTGACAAGACATAATTTATCATTATCATTATTTCTAAATAGGCCCTGTTGATGTTGACAACGAAAATACTATTTTCCTTGGGTTGTGGTTGTAAGTTAACTTCATTTAAAATTATAGCGGTATGGTATAATTTCTCAAATCTAGTATACCCCCAATTGGAAATGAAAAAAAAGTAGTTTTCATTAACATAACTAAAATATTGTGTAATATTTTCCATTTTTTAAAGCCAATTGTTGCCTTCACATGCGTTAGTTTCCTTATACGATCGCAAACAGCCTACACAAACTAGTATTATTATTACTAGCTCAGGTACAACCGTATATGGAAAAGCAGGATGTATAAGCCCAAGGGCTCCAACACGGAAACTAGCCAGTGAGGAAAGGGAATAAGGACATATTCTACAAGTTATAAACAATTAAAATAACAAAATCTAAGAACAGTAAGAACACTAAAATAGATCTTGCTATAAGCCCAAGGGCTCCAACACGGAAAACAGCCAGTGAGGAAAGGAAATAAGGACATATACTACAAGAGAAGTTATAAACATTTAATATAACAAAATCTAAGAACAGTAACAACATCAAAATGGATCTTTCACATATAAAGAGAGTAGTCAGCCCACTCGACATTAAAATATTCGCTGCAAGTTAGAACTTTTTGAAGTTCAACAAGGTGAAAACACGTTTGAAGGAATACCGCCTGTCAACTCAAAAAGGTAAATAACACAAAAGCTGTAAACGAAGCATCAATGAAAAAGTAACAACATAAAAGAACGTAGCTGCGAGGCGAGGAATTGATAAAAGATTACATGGGAGCCGGCATATTCCAAGGTCGTAGAACAAGCCCAGCAACAAATATGAAATTCTCACAGATTTGCACCGTCAGGGAATGATATAAAAAACCAGAAATACGAGAAGCTACGTTAAGCTTATAAGCATAAAATTATGCTTGGCAGATCCAAAAATAAGTAATGTCATTTAATATAAACACTTTCAATGACTAGTAATGACATTCATAATAAATATGAAATTCTCACAGATTTGCACCGTCAGGGAATGATATAAAAAAACAGAAATACGAGAAGCTACGTTAAGCTTATGGCATAAAATTATACTTGGCAGATCCAAAAATAAGTAATGTCATTTAATATAAACACTTTCAATGACTGGTAATGATATTCATAATAAACAAGCCCAGCAACAAATATGAAATTCTCACAGATTTGCACCGTCAGGGAATGATATAAAAAACCAGAAATACGAGAAGCTACGTTAAGCTTATAGCATAAAATTATACTTGGCAGATCCAAAAATAAGTAAAGTCATTTAATATAAACACTTTCAATGACTAGTAATGACATTCATAATAAATATGAAATTCTCACAGATTTGCACCGTCAGGGAATGATATAAAAAAAACAGAAATACGAGAAGCTAAGATAAGCTTATAGCATAAAATTATACTTGGCAGATCCAAAAATAAGTAATGTCATGTAATATAAAAACTTTCAATGACTAGTAATGATATTCATAATAAATAACACGTTATTAGATAATCCTCACAGATTTGCACCGTCAGGGAATGATATAAAAAAAAACAGAAATACGAGAAGCTACGTTAAGCTTATAAGCATAAAATTATACTTGGCAGGTCCATAAATAAGTAAAGTCATTTAATATAAACACTTTCAATGACTAGTAATGACATTCATAATAAATAACACGTTATTAGATTATGTAACGACCGCATACGGCTGGCAGATCGCACACAGGGCATAGCTCCGCCCCCATTCAATGACGTCATTGTGTTTATTAATGTTTACTTCGAAATAAATCATTTATATCCGAATATTTTACGCTGCAAATATTCTTAAAAAACTGGTTAATTGCCTTGTGAGCTTCTAACAGAAAAGTGAACGCTCTTATGAAATATATTTACGTATTTATTCAATCTAAAAATGTCAAATTTAGCGGGCGACTACAAAAATGCAACGTTGCCACATCAACCCGGAGGTCAAATGTTATTAAACCGGCCAGATAAATATGTCAGACTTTTCTATTTTTTGTCGAATATCCCCACATAATTTAGGGCAACAAGTAACCCATCATACAGAATTGTCCTCAAATCAAAGAAGTTTACCAAGATATGAGCAAGACAAGATATAGGATCACCAGAAGGACTTCCAGTTCAACGAAATTCTTTTGAAATTTCAAAACGAGTTCAACGGTATCCAGAAATTGCGTAAACACAGTACCAAATTGCACGTTGTCTACATAAATTTCAAATTTGGTATACCCAAATGTCCATCTACTGGGCATACGTACTTATGGCATACATTAAAAGTAAATAATAGTAAGTTTCATTTAAATAAATTAGTCATATTTGTAAAAAAAAAAAAAAAAAAAAAAAAAAAAAAAAAAAAGAAAAAAAAAAAAAAAAAATTCCCATGTTTACACAAGTCTTTTATTATTAATATTATTGCTAGGCTACAACCCTAGTTGGAAAAGCAGGGTGCTATAAGACCGAGGGATTCCTACAGGGAAAAACAGCCCAGTGAGGAAAAGAAATATATAAACCACGAGAAGTAATGAACCATATAAAATATAAAACAGATTTGTTTCAATGTTGTCACCTATCTTAAAATATTCTATATTTTTTTTTATTCATTATTCATGTAATTTATTTATTTCCTTTTCTCTCTGGGCTATTTTCCCTGTTGGAGCCCTTGCGATTTTAGCATACAGATGTTCCAACTTACGTTGTAGATTAGATAATAATAATAATAATAATAATAATAATAATATCAATAATAATAATAATAATAATAACAAAACCACAAAAATAGGAAAAATCTAGTTTCTCGCCACCAAGTATTTCGAGAAAACGACAACAAATTAATTTGGACCAAAATTAATTTACCAAGCTGTGATTATATATATATATATATATATATATATATATATATATATATATATATATATATATATATATATATATATATATAGTGTAAATATATATATGAGAGAGAGAGAGAGAGAGAGAGAGAGAGAGAGAGAGAGAGAGAGAGAGAGAGAGAGAGAGATCGGCAACTTTATTAATCAAAATCCCTTTGATTTGATTCTGTGAAGAAAACACGAATCATTTAAGATTTACCTTACCTTAAAATAGAGTAAAAGGTTTACCTTACCTTAAAATAGATTGTTAGATTTACCTTATCCTAAAACAAAGTAAAAGGTTTACCTTACCTTAAAATAGATTGTTAGATTTACCTTATCCTAAAACAAAGTAAAAGGTTTACCTTACCCTAAAATAGAATGAAATGTTTACCTTATCCTAAAATAGAGTAAAAGGTTTACCTTATCCTAAAATAGAGTAAAAGGTTTACCTTATCCTAAAGTATAGTAAAAGGTTTACCTTATCCTAAAATAGAATAGAAGGTTTACCTTATCCTTAAATAGAGTAAAAGGTTTACCTTATCCTAAAATAGAATAGAAGGTTTACCTTATCCTAAAATAGAGTAAAAGGTTTACCTTATCCTAAAATAGAATAGAAGGTTTACCTTATCCTAAAATAGAGTAAAAGGTTTACCTTATCCTAAAACAGAGTAAAAGGTTTACCTTATCCTAAAATAGAGTAAAAGGTTTACCTTATCCTAAAGTAGAGTAAAAGGTTTACCTTATCCTAAAATAGAGTAAAAGGTTTAACTTACCTTAAAACAGACTCCTCCGTTTGTTCCAAAGTCCGGCAAGTGCTTTATTTACACCTGCCGTTATAACACTGAAAAAGAAAAAATAAAGAATATATTTATAAATTAACTAGGACCTATAAATTTGAGTTAATAAATCTAACAACACAAATTTAACACTACAAAAATAAGATATATAAAGTTTTTATAGTTTATATAAGGTAGATCTAATTTAATATTGTTCATGATCTTAAAGTTTTATTTTGATTATTTCTTCTCTTGTAGTTAGTTCATTTCATTGTTTCCTTTCCTCACTGGGCTATTTTTCCCTGTTGGAGCCCCTGGGCATACAGCATCATGCTTTTCCAACTAGGGTTGTAGCTTAGCTAATAATAATAATAATAATAATAATAATAATAATAATAATACTAAAATAGAATTAATCTCGAATATAACATCAAGTTTTCAATAGCAAAAATGTATCAAATATTATTATTACTATTATTATTATTATTATTATTATTATTCATATCTTTATCATTACTTGCTAAGTTACAACCCTAGTTGGAAAGCAGGATGCTACAAGCACAAGGGCTCCAACAGGGATAAATAGCCCAGTGAGGAAAGGAAATAAGTTACAAGAGAAGTTTAAGAATAATAATATTAAAACAAATCTTTCACATGTAAACTATAAAAACTTCAAAACTGAGGAAAAGAAACAAGGAAATAAAGAAACAATAATAAAATATTTTAAGAACAATAACATTAAAATAGACCTTTCATATATAATGTATAAAATAAGATAGAATAATGTGCCCAGTGTAACCCTCAAGCAAGAGAACTCTAACACAAAACAGTAGAAGACCATTTTACAGAGGCTATGGCACTACCCAAGACTAGGGAACAATGGTTTGATTTTGGAAAACTCCAAGACAACGCTAACTCAAGACAGAGGAAGACCATGGTTCAGAGGGTATGGCACTACTCAAGACTGGGGAACAAGGGTTTGATTTTGTAAAACTCTAAGAAAATGCTAACCCAAGACAGTAGAAGGCCTTGTTGCAGAGGCTAAGGCACTACTCAAGACTAGAGAACAATGGTTTTATTTTGGAGTGTCCTCCTAGAAGAGCTGCTTACCATAGCTAAAGATTCTCTTCTACCCTTACCAAGAGGAAAGTACCCACTGAACAATTACAGTGCAGTAGTTAACCCCTTTGGTGAAGAATTGTTTGGTAATTTCAGTTTTGTCAAGTGTATGAGGAAAGAGGAGAATATGTAAAGAATACGCCAAACTATTCGGTATATTTATCGGCAAAATTGAAATGAGCCGTAACCAGGGAAAGGGATCCAATGGAATACAATCTAGCCAGTCAAAGGACCCAACAACTAGCGGTAGTATCTCAACGGGTGGCTGGTGCCTTGGCCAACCTACTACCTACACACAAATGGTTTCCACACAAAGACCACAAGGGGTTATTGACCATCCTAAACATAGGAAAAACACAGGTTCACGAAGCCCCCCTCGAGCGACGCTGTTGTCCATCTGGTTCGTTTCAAAACCCTTCCAGAACAGGTCTTCAGATGGCTCCAACTGCGGAGCACAAAGGCTCCGAAAGAGTTGATTCCTAGTCTCAGCTGTCCTAGTTGTTGTTGTTATTATTATTATTATTATTATCATCATCATCATCATCATCATCATTATAGTATTGTTGGAAAAGAAAGATGTTATAAGCCCTAGGGCTCCAACAGGAAAATTATCCCAGTAAGGAAAGGAAACAATGAAACAAATAAACCAGACGAGAAGAAATGAACAATCAAAATAAAATATTTTAAGAACAGTAACAACATTAAAATTACATTTCATAATATGTTAACCATTATTAAGGGAGAGCATAAAGTATAGAAAAAAATCTATAATTTCACTTGAATTACGTCACATAATGTCAGAAATAGATTGATCAACTTTTGCAGTTTACTGCAGAGATTCTTACGCAATGTTGTGTATTAACGTTCACAATTGCAATGGGTCTTAATTGCAAAGCATTGCGTAAGTAAATCATATACTCTTTTCAGTAAATTTTCCATAAACATAACATAGAAATTTTGAGTATGTAATTGTCTTAGGGATCCAAAATGAACAATTATTGTCATAAATTATAACCATGACATAGAAAATATACCTTTATGTATATAATATAATATATATATATATATATATATATATATATATATATATATATATATATATATATATATATATATATATATATATATATATATAGGCTATATATATAACCCACAATGTATGAAAATTGAAATTTTTTTAGCGTTCGAAGAGACCATCTCCCTTCCTCTTCATAAAAACATTTTTTTTTTCTGAAGAGGAAGGGAGAAGGTCCCTTCGAAAGCTAAATAAATTTCAATTTTCATACATTGTGGGTTATTTTTTTTATCATAAATACACGGAAAATTTTGTATTTTAATGTGTGTGTATATATATTCATATATATATATATATATATATATATATATATATATATATATATATCACTCTTCTTTACCCCACATTTCCTATCAGCTAAAATAAAGTCTTCAGAGCAATATTGGGAAAATAATGTTATGTGACACGAAGTGACACGAAGTGACGTAACGCTATAATACACATAGTTTGGCAGAGGTTCAAAATCTTACGGGTGCCTGTCGGTACAGAAGAACCTGCACGCTTACTGAATTTAACTGTAGTTAACTTCCATTGACTGCAGACTGCCTTTAATTGCTGTAAGACAGGATCATAATATATATATATATATATATATATATATATATATATATATATATATATATATATATATATACACACACGTATATATATGTGTATATATATATATATATATATATATATATATATATATATATATATATATATGTATATATATATATATCTATATATATATTTATATACATATCTAAATATATATATATATATATATATATATATATTATATATATATATATACAGTATATATATAATATATATATATATATATATATATATATATATATATATATATATATATAAATCTAATAAGGGAATACGGTTACAGTGATTAAATCATCTTTCAATGAAACAAATAATTAAACGAACAAGAAAACCACCTTCCCTACCTTAAGGCCCTTTAAGTCACTCCAAACTTACCACTCCCTAAAGGAATAACTCTCTCTCTCTCTCTCACTCTCTCTCTCTCTCTCTCTCTCTCTCTCTCTCTCTCTCTCTCTCTCTCTCACCTAAGGTCACGAATTTGCCTTCTCTTGACAACCCAAACAGGGCCCCAGATGGATAATAAGAATTTTTTTCTTCCACTAAAGAATTCTAATCAAGAGCTTTAGTCTCGTGAGAGTTGCAATACATACACTGGAGAGACACACTAATAAAGACAACAGATTTTAACTGTTATTATTATTATTATTACTATCTAATCTACAACCCTAGTTGGAAAAGCAGGATGCTATAAACCAAAGGGCTCCAACACGTATCAATAGCCAAGTGAGGAAAGGAAATAAGGATATAAACAAACTACTGTGTATAAAATAGGAACGAATTAATAAAAATCATTATTATTACTATTACTATCTAATCTACAACCCTAGTTGGAAAAGCATGTTGTATATACCAAAGGGCTCCAACACGTAACAATAGCCCAGAGAGGAAAGGAAATAAGGATATAAACAAACGACTGTGTATAAAAGTAACGAATAATTAATAGAAATTATTATTATTACTATCTAATCTACAACCCTAGTTGGAAAAGCATGATGTATATACCAAAGGGCTCCAACACGGAACAATAGCCCAGAGAGGAAAGGAAATAAGGATATAAACAAACGACTGTGTATGAAAGTAACGAATAATTAATAGAAATTATTATTATTACTATCCAATCTACAACCTAAGTTAGAAAAGCAGGATGCTATAAACCAAAGGGCTCCAATACGGAAAAATAGCCCAGAGGAAATGAAATAAGGATATAAACAAACGACTGTGTATAAAAGTAACGAATAATTAATAGAAATTATTATTATTACTATCTAATCTACAACCCTACTTGGAAAAGCATGATGATATAAGCCAAAGGGCTCCAACACGGAACAGTAGCCCAGAGAGGAAAGGAAATAAGGATATAAACAAACAACTGTGTATAAAATAGTAACGAATTAATAAAAATCATTATCTACAACCCTAGATGGAAAAGCATGTTGTATATACCAAAGGGCTCCAACACGTAACAATAGCCCAGAGAGGAAAGGAAATAAGGATATGAACAAACGACTGTGTATAAAAAGTAATGAATAAAGGATATAAATTATTATTACGTTTACTATCTAATCTACAACCCTAGATGGAAAAGCATGATGATATAAGCCAAAGAGCTCCAACACGGAGCAATAGCCCAGAGAGGAAAGGAAATAAGGATATAAACAAACTACTGTGTATAAAGAGTAACGAATAATTTATAGAAATTATTATTATTACTATCTAATCTACAACCTTAGTTAGAAAAGGATGATGCTATAAGCCCAAGGGCTACAACACGGAACAATAGCCCAGTGAGGAAAGGAAAAAAGGATATAAACAAACTACTGTGTATAAAGAGTAACGAATAATTTATAGAAATTATTATTATTACTATCTAATCTACAACCTTAGTTAGAAAAGGATGATGCTATAAGCCCAAGGGCTACAACACGGAACAATAGCCCAGTGAGGAAAGGAAATATGGACATAAACTACAATACAGGTAATGACCAATTAAAATATCTTAAGAACAGTAACAACACTAAAATAGATCCTTCATACATAAAATATATAAAAAAGACTTATGTCAGCCTTTTCAACATAAAAATATTATTATTATTATTATTACTTGCTAAGCTACAACCGTAGTTGGAAAAGTAGGGTGCTATAAGCCAAGGGGCTCCAACAGGGAAAATAGCCTAGTGAGGAAAGGAAACAAGGGAAAATAAGAACAGTAAAAACATTAAAATAAATAGTTCCTATAAAAATTATAAAAACTTTAACAAAACAAGAAGAAAAGAAATAAGATAGAATAGTGTGCCCGAGTGTACCCTCAAGCACGAAAACTCTAACCCAAGACAGTGGAAGACCATGGTACAGAGGCTATGGCACTACCCAAGATTGGTAACGTCTCTGCCTGGTGTTTGTCAGTCGAGGGTTCGAGCCCCGCTCAGACTCGTTAGTGCCATTAGTGTCTGTAACCATACCATCCTTGCGAGCTAAGGTTGGGATGTTAGGGGCTTTGGGGGAGCCTATAGGTCTATCTGCTGAGTCATCAGCAGCCACTGCCTGGCCCTCCCTGGTCCTAGCTTGGGTGTAGAGGAAGCTTGAAGGCCGATCATATAATATATGGTCAGTCCCTAGGGCATTGTCCTGATTGCTAGGGCCATGTCACTGTCCCTTTCCTCTGCCATTCATGAGCGACCTTTAAACCTTTAAACAAAACTAGGAAACTTTGTTTTCCTTAAAGAAATCTCAAGTCCCACACACTCAGATTGCCCTGACCTTGTTACAGTCAAGTCATAGACTCATAGCCCCCCAGGACGTTCTCAAGTAAGGGTGACCTAACCTTCTACGCACGTAGGATTCAACAACACATTCACAAATGGGTTAAAACGTCACTAAAGTGAAATCCTTGCCAGATGTGGTTTGACCTCTACCCTCCTCCTGTCACAGGGGGGTTCCTAAACAAGGGGGGGGGGGGTTATCCCCTCCATGGGGGGGAAGGAATTTCAGGTTTTCGGGGGTATTGGGATAAATTGATAAACTTAACCCGTTAAAATATTGACTTTTTAATTGCATTTAAGTTCCTAAAAACAGTCAAGGACGAATTTCAAGCTTTCAAAGGGAATTAGAACCATATATTGGCAAACTTAACCCGTTAAAATGCTGACTTTTTAATTGCATTTCAGCAATTTTCTTTTGATATGTATTCCATATATGTGGCAACCTACATAATACATTAAAACAAGATCGACGAAACTCTACGGATATTCCACTGCCCTATTCAACTGCATTCATCAAATTATGACTACAAGGTAATAAATTACTGAACTTATTTCCCTAAGCAACACTTGCGTTTCAGAATCATATATTTTAAGACTAAAAGACTTAATATAACACCATCCACCCATGAGTATAGGAATAAAAAAAATCTACGAACAACAATCAACTTAAAGAAGAATTCTAGACTTCCCTAAAAATATATATATATATATATATATATATATATATATATATATATATATATATATATATATACATATATATATATATATATACTGTTTTATATGTTAGTATCACAACAAGGGAGATAACTTGCGTCAGCTTAAATTCAAATTTGAATAAATCATATTGACAAGGAAGTAACCATGGCCAAAAATTAAACGAAATCGTAATAGCATTTGAAGACCAATATATATATAATATATATATATACATACATATATAGGTGTGTGTGGATTTAAAGACCCAGGCCTACACGGCTGAGAAGTATGAAACTTGAAGTAGGAGATGATGAACGGAGAAGTATTGATTTAAAAGCTCAGGATAGAGGCGACTGGGGAAATCTAACAGAGGCCCTTTTGCGTCAATAGGCGTGGGAGGAGGAGATGATGATGGTGATAGTGTGTGTGTGTGTGTGTGTTTCCCATGTTTATTGAAATGGACCAATAAGAGAAAGTTCATCAAGTTATTCACTATATATCGGCCAAAAAACATGGGCCTTTTACTCGGTGAAAAGACCCTATGTGTGCTGACCTAAATATAGTGAATAATTTGATTTCCCAACTTTCTTAATACACACACACACACACACACACACACACATATATATATATATATATATATATATATATATATATATATATATATATATGCAGAAGAACCACAGGGAAAATGTGGTTAATTTTCCCTGTGGTTCTGCATCTGAGCATCACGTTTTCCTGTGATTTTTAAGAGATAGATATATATATATATATATATATATATATATATATATATATATATATATATATGTATATATATATGTATATATAATATATATATATATATATATATATATATATATATATATATATATATATATATATATATATATATATATATATATAAAACACCTTGTTTTGTTAAAGCTTTTATAGTTTATATAGGAAATATTTATTTTAAAGTACTGTTCTTAAAATATTCTATTTTTCCTTCTTTCCTTTCCTCACTGGGCTATTTTCCCTGTTGGAACCGCCCCTGGGCTTATAAGCATCCTGCTTTTCCAGCTAGGGTTGTAGCTTAGCAAGTAATAATAAAAATAATAATGATAATAAATGTATAAATTAAAGAGAGAGAGAGAGAGAGAGAGAGAGAGAGAGAGAGAGAGAGAGAGAGAGAGAGACTCAAACAAAAAACCCGCATGACAGTAACAGCATACGTCAAAATTATATCATCTTTTCCAAAATAGAAAACCAGTGGGAATAAAAGAAATTTTTTAGACTCATATATACGAAAAAGGCTAAAGCAGGAGACGAAAAAAAAAAAAAAAAAAAAAAAAAAAAAAAAAAGGCAGGAGAGATGAGTATAAAGAAAATTCTGTTGTGTCGATTATAGGCCTAAAGGAATCAGGCAATTTATGCCTATACCGCTCTTCAAGACTTTAATCAATACTTGACCGAGCAGCTGATACACACGAGAAAGATGACCATACGTACGAACAAACACAAAACAGGCTTTAAAAAACACATCAATACGAGATTTTTGCAATAATAGCACTTAAACAGCTGTTAACTTTCAAGTTTTTTTTAACAGGATATGTTAGATATCTGTATCATTATTATTATTATTATTATTACTTGCTAAGCTACAACCCTAGTTGGAAAAGGAGAATGCTATAAGCCCAGGGGGCTCCAACAGGGAAAATAGCCCACTGAGGAAAGGAAACTAAGACAAATCAAATACTTATTATTTGCTAAGCTACGACCCTAGTTGGAAAAGCAGAATGCTATAAGACCAGGGGCTCCAACAGGAGAAATAGCCCAATGAGGAAAGGAAACAAGGAAAAATAGAATATTTTAAGAACAGTAACATTAGAATAAAAATCTCCTATATAAACTATAAAAACTTAACAAGAGGAAGAGAAAAAATACGAGATTTTTGCAATAATAGCACTTAAACAGCTGTTAACTTTCAAGTTTTTTTTTTACAAATTTTTTTAACAGGATATGTTAGATATCTATATCTATATTATTATTATTATTATTATTATTATTATTATTATTACTTGCTAAGCTGCAACCCTAGTTGGAAAAGCAGAATGCTATAAGCCCAGGGGCTCCAACAGGGAAAATAGCCCACTGAGGAAAGGAAACTAAGACAAATAAAATACTTATTATTTGCTAAGCTACAACCCTAGTTGGAAAAGCAGGATGCTATAAGCCCAGGGGCTGCAACAGGGAAAATAGTCTAGTGAGGAAAGGAAACAAGGAAAAATCAAATATTTTAAGAACAGTAACATTAAAACAAATATCTTCTATATATATCTTATAAGCCATATTTTTGTTTATCGTGTAGAGTTCGTAAATTATTACAATTTTTCTAACTATTTCAACTTCAGTAAGAGCAAGTTCTGAAAATTTATAAAAAAAAATAAGGCATAAAAAATAATTTCATAACAAAATAGCTCCAAGAAGAACAGAACAGTTTGAAGAAAGTTTTAAAGCCATCTCTCTCTCTCTCTCTCTCTCTCTCTCTCTCTCTCTCTCTCTCTCTCTCTCTCTCTCTCAAAAGAATAGAACAGTCTGAAGAAAGTCTTAAACCTCTCTCTCTCAAAAGAACAGAAGTCTGTAGAGTTTTAAACCCATCTCTCTCTCTCTCTCTCTCTCTCTCTCAAAAGAACAGAAGTCTGAAGAAAGTTTTAAACCCATCTCTCTCTCTCTCTCTCTCTCTCTCTCTCTCTCTCTCTCTCTCTCTCTCTCTCTCTCTCAAAAGAACAGAAGTCTGAAGAATGTTTAAACCCATCTATCTCTCTCTCTCTCTCTCTCTCTCTCTCCTCTCTCTCTCTCTCTCTCTCTCTCTCTCTCTCTCTCTCTCTCTCTCTCTCTCTCTTCCTCTCTCTCTCTCAAAAGTACAGAAGCCTGAAGAAAGTTTCAAACCCATTCTCTCTCTCTCTCTCTCTCTCTCTCTCTCTCTCTCTCTCTCTCTCTCTCTCTCTCTCTCTCTCTCTCTCTCTCTCTCTCTCTCTCTCTCTCATAAGGAAGCCAAATCGAACCAGTATAGAATTTTCTAAAAAAAAAAAAAAAAAAATATCAAGGTCATACAACTTGCTACAACCGAGATCAACACCTTTTTCAGTTACGTCAGCTATAAAAGCGAAACTCAGCAATATTCCAATGATGCAATCGCCTCTAAGGGATTAGTGTCACTAGGCTCTGCTTATCATGCAAGTTTGCATTTGAGTCATTTACTGTGGAGGCCATACTATTAAAAAAATATATTAGTAAATAAAATAAACAAAAAAAATAAAAAACGTCCTTGTAAAAAAAGATTATAGAACTGTCTTTGTAAAAAAAAAAGATTATAGAACTGTCCTTGTAAAAAAAAAGATTATAGAACTGTCCTTTTAAAAATAAAAGATTATAGAACTGTCCTTGTAAAAAAAACAAAAGATTAGAGAACTGTCCTCGTAAAAAAAAAAGATTATAGAACTGTCCTTGTAAAAAAAGGATTATAGAACTGTCCTTGTAAAAAAAAAAGATTATAGAACTGTCCTTGTAAAAAAAAGATTATAGAACTGTCCTTGTAAAAAAAAAAAAGTTTATAGAACTGTCCTTGTAAAAAAAACAAAAGATTAGAGAACTGTCCTCGTAAAAAAAAAGATTATAGAACTGTCCTTGTAAAAAAAAGGATTATAGAACTGTCCTTGTAAAAAAAAAAGATTATAGAACTGTCCTTGTAAAAAAAAGATTATAGAACTGTCCTTGTAAAAAAAAAAAAGATTATAGAACTGTCCTTGTAAAAAAAAAAGATTATAGAACTGTCCTTGTAAAAAAAAAAATATTATAGAACCGTCCTTGTAAAAGAAAAAAAAATATAGAACTATTCCTGAACGAATCTTCCATGACATTCAGAAACACGAAACTAAGCCAGGGAACATTGAACTCCAAGACATTAATGTCGATATGTCCTTCAAAGTACCGAGAACGTACTAACATATTTGGCAGCGAAGAGATGACATTTAAGAATTAAGAGGCAATCGAAATCTACTTTTCCTCATCATATTATTATTATTATTATAATTATTATTATTATTATTGTTATTATTATTATTATTATTACTTGCTAAGCTACAACCCTAGTTGGAAAAAGTAGGATGCTATAAGACCAGGGGCCCTAACAAGGAAAATAGCCCAGTGAGGAAAGGAAACAAGGAAAAATAATCTATTTTAAGAACAGCAACATTGAAATAAATATTTCCTATATGAACTATAAAAAAAAAACAAGAGGAAGAGAAATTAGATAAAATTGTGTGACCGAGTGTACCCTCAAGCAAGAGAACTTGAAAGGCTTAAAAAGGTCCATAAATATAGACATATATATGTGTGTATATGTATATATATAATTATATATATATATATATATATATATATATATATATATATATATATATCTACATATATATATATATATATATATATATATATATATATATATCTACATATATATATATATATATATATATATATATATATATAGTATATATATATATATACATACATATATATGTACATATATACTGGATATATATATATATATATATATATATATATATATATATATATATATATATATATATATATATATATATATATATATATGGGAAAACGCTTGGCACGAAATTAAAGGTTATTAAACTTTTCAGAACTGAATGTTTTAACTGATTGACAGCAAGTTATAATACCATTATACCAATGAAAATTACCACTGCTAACAGTACCAACAACATTAAAGAAAATTCCCTCAAAATGAACATTCATAACAAGGGTGTAATCTGAAACATGGCCCCTACCTAAAAATGAGAAATTTATCAATGAACAAACTACAGTACACAATAGACGAATAATATAATGGAATAAATATGAAAATATTTTATCTTGATTGTTCATTACTTCTCTTGTAGTTTATTTCCTTGTTTCCTTTCCTCACTGGGCTATTTTCTCCTCTTAGAGCCCTGAGGTTTATAAGCATCCTGCTTTTCCAACTAGGGTTGTTGCTTAGCTAATAATAATAATAATAATAATAATAATAATAATAATAATTTTGGAGCCCTAAGGTTTATAAGCATCCTGCTTTTCCAACTAAGGTTGTTGCTTAGCAAGTAATAATAATAATAATAATAATTTTGGAGCCCTAAGGTTTATAAGCATCCTGCTTTTCCAACTAAGGTTGTTGCTTAGCTAATAATAATAATAATAATAATAATAATAATAATAATTGTGGGGCACTAAGGTTTATAAGCATCCTGGTTTTCCAACTAAGGTTGTTGCTTAGCTAATAATAATAATAATAATAATAATAATAATAATAATAATAATAATAATAATAATGAATGTACATTAGATTCCATTTCCATACCGACAAAGGCAACTTTCCTCTCCGAAATCAGTCACGGAGGACAACCAATCGATAACTTCGGCCAACACCTACATCAAGGATTTCGTTGGGCCTCTGGGTCCTCCATTAGGCCTATTTCAATCAACGAGAAGCTTTGTAAAACACTTTTAACCTAATAGTTAACTTTATATAACGTGAAAAATGTTCTAATCTAATACCTTGGGTATGAAATTGTATTATATGGAGAATTTTAAAAGAAATATCTAAATATTTAAACCTATAATATTCATCTTTAGTCCGTTGAAGGAAGGAGGGACCGAGGTAGCTTCCTGGTTACAACCGTAATGTAACGTTCGCTACAGAGTCCTACAGCGTCCTACAGCTGGAGGGCATCAAGTTCGAACATAAGCCTAAAAATACAATGAGCACCCAGTGACCCCTAAGACGAACACGTAGGCTAACACATTCAATAAAGAACAGGATGGTGAAGTAAATGAATTATCTTAGTTACAAGTTATCTAATAGGATATAAAACGCATTCAATAAAGAAAAGGATGGTGAAGTAAATGAATTATCTTAGATACGAGTTATCTAATAAGATATAAATATGTATGACATCATACTTATGCCAAGCCCACAGGAAATATCACAGTCATCACCCCCCATGGAATTCTAGCAAATAAAGAGGCATACTTCCCCCCCCCCCCAAGACTATGATCATACTTACAATAATTAACGCTCTATCACTCCTGCACTGAAATCCTATAATCCAAGGCTGTAACTCCCGTGGACACAAGATAATTAACACTTCACATTTCACAAATACACAGCCATGAGACCTCAGGACCTCCCTGGCTACATCAGACGCTTGAGTCTGGGCTTGCTCTCCAATAACCCCTTGACATTTTAGCCTAACCGGTAACTCGGACAATAATTTTCCCACGAGGTTTTAGTTCGCTGTTCCATCTAAATTGCTAATTCTAATAACTAAAATATACCCTAAACGTTAACCTCCATCTATGCAGGTGATAAAATCACAGCACTAACGCAAATGCAATATATTTTCATTGATCATTCAGATCCGTCTTAAATTCCCTAACTGGCATCTCTCCAGTGTCTACCGGGTAAGCAAGGTATGCGATCATACTTTTTAACCGCTTGCGGTATGCATAAGTATATTCCTTTGCTTACATCAGAGGTATATACTTTCTCTTGCCGTGTTAAAACTACGAGAATGTCAAACAGATATTGAAACACGTCAATGAAACTATTAAAAGATTATTAATATTCACCGGTGAAATTCACAAAGTGGCAACTCAAATCAGCTGGCAGTGTGGCTCGTCCTATGCCACCGATGAAAATGAAGGACTAAAACTGTTTTTCATGAAAAATAACAATTTGTCATAGGTAAAATATCACCTATATTAATCACTACGCGGGCAAGTATTAAATACACAGCCAGATAACTAATAGAATGGATGAAAACGTTTGTAATCGAAATATAAATTCACAACATTGGCAACTCATTCACATATTTATTAAAAGTTCCTCGTGGGACGAGGAAGGATCAGAACAGACTGTTCTTCACGAGAATTCTATTAAGGAGAGTCCAAAATGGTTACACCCAAAGGCCTTGGTAACACCATACACCCTCAACGGTCCATTCCTTGAAATTTTATCTCGAAATTATTCCAAGAATCACAAGAACATCATAATCATTAATAAAACTTTTGCATTTATTTACATAACTCGATTTTATTATTATTATTATTATCATTTTTATTATTATTATTATCATTATTATTATTATTATTACTAGCTAAGCTCCAACCCTAGTTAGAAAAGCAAGATGCTATAAGCCTAATGGCTCCAACAGGAAAAAAATAGCCCAGCGAGGAAAGGAAATAAATAAACGATATAAGAAGTAATGAACAATTAAAATAAAATATTTTTAAAAAATTAACTAAATCAAGATGCTATAAGCTCAAGGGCTCCAACAGGAAAAAATAGCCCAGTGAGAAAAGGGAATAAAGAAATAAATAAACGATATAGGAAGTAACAAACAATTAAAATAATTGTTAAAACATTAACAACATTAAAACAGATATTCCAAATCAAGATGCTATAAGCCCAAGGGCTCCAACAGGAAAAAATAGCCCAGTGAGGAAAGGAAATAAGGAAATAAATAAACGATATAAGAAGTAATGAACAATCAAAATAAAATATTTTTAAAAAATTAACATTAAAACAGATATTCCAAATCAAGATGCTATAAGCCTAAGGGCTCCAACAGGAAAAAATAGCCCAGTGAGGAAAGGAAATAATGAAATAAATAAACCACATAAGTAATGAAATTGAAATAAAAATATTTTTAAAAACATTAAGAACATTA
>NC_090735.1:122455332-122467832 GCF_036898095.1 Palaemon carinicauda | reverse complement strand
CATAAAGAAAGCGGGCTATAATGAACATACTCATACCTAAAGATGTGTTCAATTATACAATAAAATATTAAAGTACAGTACAAATAAGCTCAATTAAAATTATAAAATTACCTTTGAAACGAAGTTGCCGAAGGTATGAAAAATATGCTCAATAGACTGACATAAGTCATTTTATAGTTTATATATGAAATATCGGTTTTAATGTTGTTAATGTTTTTAAAATATTTTATTTTAATGGTTCATCACTTCTTATATCGTTTGTTTATTTCCTTATTTCCTTTCCTCACTGGGCTATTTTTTCCCGTGGGAGCCATTAGAGTTATAGCATGTTGCTTTTCCAACTTGGGTTGTAGCTTGGCTGGTAATAATAATAATAATAATTTATAAAAATAATAATAATAATAATAACAACAACAAGCTAGTAATAATAATAACAATAACAATAATAATAACACCCAATTAATCCCGCAAGACAATAGATAGAGATGGTTTGGGCATTCTCTTCGCACTCCCCAAGAAGAGTTGGGAGACCCAGACCTACATGGCTGAGGACTATGAAGCGTGAAGTAGGAGATGATATAAAGTCAATAGACACTAGCTCAACTTCACCCCTAGCAACAAGTCACGTGTCATCACCCCTGACGAAACCCCTGCATTGATATAAAAAGTATTTCTATACTAAGAACCAGTTAAAAGTCTTTGAATATCTTCACAAATGACAGTTCATTAGAACATCGCGTGAAGCAAGTAGGGCGAAGTTATTATTATTATTATTATTATTACTATCCAAGCTACAACCCTAATTGGAAAAGCAAGATGCTATAAGCCCAGGGGCTCCAATAGGGAAAAATAGCCCAGTGAGGAAAGGAAATAAGGAAATAAATAACTGAAGAGAACAAATTAACAATAAATCATTGTTGCTACGAAAACACGCGAAGGTAAAAACGAACAAAAAATATATGAGCGAGTCTCTTAAAATGGAGGCGGGGCTTAAATATGGGCGGAGAATCCCATATATGAGTACATGCGGATCACATTGGCTATATCACGTGACCTGAGGAGAGAGAGAGAGAGAGAGAGAGAGAGAGAGAGAGAGAGAGAGAGAGAGAGAGAGAGAGAGAGAGAGAGAGAGAGAGGTGCATGGGTCCGTACGCGTGACCAATATAAGCTAGCCAGCCACCCCAGAATGTGAGAGTTGCATAACGTGTCCACGTACTTGAGAACGTCAAATTGAATCAATCACATAATTATTATTATTATTATTATTACTTGCTAAGCTACAACCCTAGTTCGAAAAGCAGGATGCTATAAGCCCAGGGGCCCTAACAAGGAAAACAGCGCAGTGAGGAAATGAAACATGGAAAAATAAAATATTTTAAAAACAGTAACAACATTTAAATACTTCCTATATCAACTATAAATACTTTAACATAACAAGAGGAAGAGAAATTAGATAGAATAGTGTGCCAGAAAACTCTAACCCAAGACAGTGGAAGACCATGGTACAGAGGTTATGGCACTACCCAAGACTAGAGAACAATGGTTTGATTTGGGTGTGTTCTCCTAGAAGAGCTGCTTACCATAGCTAAAGAGTCTCTTCTATCCATACCAAGAGGAAAAATAGCCACTGAACAATTACAGTGAAGAAGAATTGTTTGGTAATCTCAGTGTTGTCAGGTTTATGAGGACAGAGGAGAACCTGTAAAGAACAGGCCAGACTATTCGGTGTACGTGTAGGCAAAGGGAAAGAACCGTAACCTGAGAGAAGGATCCAATGTAGTACTGCCTGGCCAGTCAAAGGGCCCCATAACTCTCTAGCAGTAGAATCTCAACAGGTAGCTGGTGCCCTGGCCAACCTACTACCTACCACTTTGCATTTAGTTCCAACGCCCTACTGTTAATAGCTACAAGTACAGTAGTAGTAGTCCTTGAAGGAAATTTAACCCGATGTCATCATCACCATCTCCTAACATGCCTATTGACTTTAAATCATCTCCTACTTCACGCTTCATAGTCCTCAGCCATGTAGGCCTGGGTCTCCCAACTCTTCTTGGGAAGTGTGAAGAGCATGCCCAAACCATCTCCATCTCACCCTCGCCATGATCTCATCCACATATGGCACTTAATCTAGATTATAGTTTCATTTCTAATCCTGTCCTGCCATTTAACTCCAATAATTCGTATGAGGGCTTTGATCTCAAGTCTACAAAATCTGTTGGATATTGTTTCATTGTCATACTACAACTCATGACCATACGGTAACACAGATCTCACAAGCAACATCAATAAGCAGATCTGGAACGTTAAGTCATTCCTCATATTGACCAGTATGTCCTCGCTCATAGAACCTGTATGCAGTGATCCTTTTTGTATTTCCTCCTTCTATCCCTCCACCTGGAAGGTCAGATCCTGAGTGAACAAAAGGAATGCTGTACAAGTTTTCCCAAGAAAGAGAGCGCATGTGAAAGTCACTAGACTCTTTCTCAATGCTTGCTGAAGGTGTGATGCAGATCTCACACTGTTTATCCCTGAAGGGCCTGAGCCCTTAGCAATAACTGATCAGTGGACCATTACCATCATGATGTCGTTCCTTCCGTGAGGACCAGGATAGAAATCTTTCACCAACGCTGCAATGCATTCCATAAGGGACTAGACTACATTACTGTGTCCTTGAACCCCTTGTCTGGCAGACAATTGTCTTCCGTTTCCCTTGGTTTCAAATGGTCCATGTGGCATCTGAATAGTGCTTCAAAAAGGCTTTGTTTCTGGCATTTGATCGGATCAAATCAGCGTATTTCCTTGTACGTGAGCTTTGACAAACCCTGGGTTGTATTTTAATATAACTGTGATCGGCTACCGATCAAACCTCAATGTAACTTGGAGACTGGCCATAAAAGTACATTCCACGACGGAGGATTCGGATGTTGAGACCCTACTGTAAGTATGGATTCTTCTTGTTTGATTGATTGGGGACATGGTCTGCAAAAAGCCAGAAACTAAGATGCTAGAAATGTTAGAAATTCCATTAGCAAAAGGAAGCCATCTCTGGAACCTCGTTCCTAAGAAACCTTGGTTGGAGAAGATTCTTGCCGACAACTGCGAGCAAATAATTTAGCATCTCGGTGCTTGTACAAGTGCCAAGATCAGAATTGAGAAATCATCAACATTTTGATGGAAAATATTGGTCTGGAAAACTGGTCATGGATCAGGCAAAGTGGGAAGATCTAGAGTCAGGAATAGTATCAGCAAGATGGAAGCTCTTGTCTATGGTGTTACTGAAGTCCTCTTCCCTTTTCTACCCCAGGATATTTCCGGTAGAGAAAACAAAGCAGGCTTCTGCCAACGTCATACGAGTTCAAGTACTGGAATCATGAACTACCGTACCAAAAATCTTTCCTGGGGATCAAGCGTTCAGTACTGTACAGCGCTGCTCCTCCTACGAAACCACTCAGAGGGAATGACCTAAGTCTTGAGCAACTACAGTACGCCAGACGGGTCATCATCTGCTTCAGCGATTCCTTCCTCCTCCACTTCTACGGTAGGATTGCAGTGAAGGAACAGGTAATTGGAACAGCTGAACTAATTCCATGGGGGATCAAAAGTGACGAACTCTTGAGACATGTATGTAAACTACGATCATTATTACAGATCATGTGGTTCTTGATCGCATGATTTCCGACCTGTAACCGATCGTAAGTTTCCCAATTGCTGTAAACGATCGTAAGTTCCAGATCTTGGCAAGCTATTATATGGTTTTGCGATAGCAGCACACAACCGGTCCCATGGGAAAACGCAAATCATTGGGAACAAGCGCGAGGCAACCTGTCATGCAGGAAGTGAACAATTCAAACATTCCCCTAAAGGCAAGCAGAAAGTGACAGGGCACAAGAAAACCTTGCGCTAGTGGCGGTTCTAAGTTACTTTTACATCGTACTATGTAACTGAAGAACAAGGATGGAGCAAATGCCTGGAGTTTTCAGTCCAAGAAGCATCCGATCGAATAGCGTTGAACAAGCGCAGTGAACGCAGGTACCTCATAATTAAACTTAATCTTGTGGAAATTAAAATATTTCTGGTGCATAAACTCTCAAAATGTGCTCTGTATGCAACTCCCTCAGGTTGGGCAGGAGTCTCCCCCCTCCCCCATTGAGAAACCAAGAGCTCGATTCCGTACTAGGCTCAGTGTCAGCTAGAGGCATGTGAGCACTAGTATCCAATACCGATCAACACTGGGTATGCTGAGACTCTGAGTACAAACCAACATCACAACAGCAAGCCAAACACACTATCTGGATGAAAAAACAGAATACTGTAAACAGAAATTTAAGCCAAAGTACCAAAATATATGTCTGTACTCTACGACAGCCAAAGCGAAGGTGAGCTCTACCTGTCGGGTAGGCGAAGCTTCTCTGCCATCCGACATTAAAAGCTTGTAGGAAACTTTCCCAATACCACATCGCCAGGGAATGGGAACGCAACAGGATTGACACAATACATGTACATGTACAGTACTATGTACACAAGGGAGCATGGTTTACCCACAGTGGTTGAGGTCAGCTTGTGCAGAGAACCCAGGATGTTGCTTTCTCCATGATAGGAGGATGAAGAAAAGAAAGACCCAGTCATTCCTTATCATTCACATAGACTAAAGCCAGGTAACAGTACCCTCAACCTTCTGCTACTTGTCCAATAAGGAGCTCGAGGTATTCAACTAGCTGTTGTGCAGCCACAAGACCAATTGAGATCGTATAGAGTTCCTGTGAGTCACGTCTTACAGGTAATGGGCTGTGAAAGTCGCCAGGCGCTCACATACCCCTACTTGTAGAACCTGCGTCACAGAATAATCTCCTTTGAAGGCCAGCGTCGTAGCTATGCCCCTGACAACGTGGGTCGAAGGGTTGGAGGAGAATCTGGATTCAGAACGTAATTGATGACTCTGTAAATCCAGCAGAGATGATGTTTTTGGTGATCCTCCTCTTGCCTCTCCCGGTGCTAATGACAAGTGAAGGCACCCGGAGGTGGGCTGCTGCTGTTCTCTTGAAGTAGAGCTTCAAACTTCTCCCAGGGCACAGTAACATATGATCTGGATCGTCAGTTACAGAGCGGCGACTCGTTGTCCGGAAGGGGTCGAATCTAGGATCCGTCACCCCTGGAGTCTGAGTCTTGGCAACAAACTCAGGGACGAAGCTGAACGTTACCTCTCCCCCTCCCCTTAAATGGGCGATGTCGAATGAGAGACAATGAAGTTCTTTGACACATTTGGCCAAGGTCAAAGCGAGTAGGAACACTGACATCTAAGCCAGGTGGAGATCTGTTGCATGGTGTGGTGGTTCGTATGGAGGCATCTTGAGAGACCAGGGAACTCGAACCTATGTTCCAAGGGGAGGTCACAATTCTGACTAAGGAAAGGCAAGTTAGTAGAATGCAAGGCTCAGGGCTGAGTGATCGTCTTTCACTTGCGAAACTGAAAGGAGTCTTTCCTCCCGGAAATACCCAAAAATTCCACTACCGCTGGAATAGTGGCATTGAGTGGATATACCCTTTTTTATGGCACCAACCACAGAAGACGTTCTACTTTGCCTGGTAGACTGCTTCTGAGGATTTCCGCAGATATTCAGACACCCTCTTTACAATTTGTTGCGAAAATCCTCTTCGAGTGAGGAGGTGCTGGATAGTCTCCAGGCTTCCAGTCATAGCGAAACTACAGCTTACGGTATACTGTATGTTGAAGTGCAGTTGTCTGAGTAGATCGTGATGTGGAAGGAGTTCTCTTGGAGGCTCCGTTATGAGCTGCAGAAGGTCCGGAAACCATTCCGCATGATGCCATAGCGGAGCTATGAGAGTCATTGAGAGGCTGACCGATGTTCTGGCCTTGTTGAGTAACCTTCTCATCAGACAGAATAGGGAAAAGGCGTAAACGTCATTGTTGTCTCCACCGTTGTTGGCATGCATCTTTCCAGAGAGCCTTGGGGTCTGGGACTGGGGAACAGCGGGAGCCTGAAGTTCAGGGGCGTTGCGAACAGATTCAAGATTGGAGAAACCCACAAAGTCAGGACTTTGGAGGCTACAAGGTGATCCAAAAACCATTCAGTACACATTATCTGAGATGTTCCGCTCAGATTGTCGGCGAGTAAATTCCTTTAGCCTGGAATGAAGCGGCCTGATAGTGGTACTGAGCGGACTTTGGCCCCTCTCAGCATTACTACTGTAAGATGGGATAGGGGCTGCGAACAAGTTCCTCCTTGCTTGTTGATGTGAGCCACTACTGTGGTTTTGTGCTCGTCACCACCACCGAGTGGCTGGTCAGGAACTGATGGGACTGTTAAAGGACCAGAAAGACGGCCTTCATCTTTAAGAGATTATGTGAAGGTACTTTTCGGACTGGCCAGAGGCCATGTGGTGCAACACGTTGGTAACAACTCCCCCCCACCCCCGCTTCTTGTGATGTGTCTAAACATTACATCAACACTGGGGAAAAGGATGAAAAGATCTACACCCCTCCGCAGATTCTCGTCTGCCACCCACCACTTAAGGTCTGTCCGTTCTTCTGGTTCCATGGGGATCAGAATTTCCAGGGAATCCAAGACCTGATCCCAATCGGGCTCAAACTGCCACTGGATAGATAGAACCCTGAGGCGGCTGTTGGAAACTAGATGGGCCAAGGATGATAGGTGCCCGAGAGGACACAGCCACTTCTGGGCTGGGAGTTCTTCTCGTCTCGAGAAAAGGTCTTGCGACCTTTCTCAGCCTCGTTATCCAGATTTTCGATGGGAAGGTTGTGGAGATTGGTGACTAAAATCATTACCAGGTATACCAGTCTTCTGAGTGAGAAGCAGAGAAGACTTCTCGAGGTTTACCATGATCACCAGATCTTGGAAAAACCTCAGGAGTTTGTTTCGGTGTTGAAGAAAGGTTGCCAGCAAGTCTGCTAGGATCAGCCAGCCATCCAGATAACAGAGGAGATGGATGCCAATCCTGTGAGCCCAGGATGGTACTAGGGCGAACAGCACTGCTCTTCTACGTTGGCTCTCTTAGTCGAACGAAGAAGAACGGCATCGCTAACTGAGGAATTGTAAAATAAATTATATAAAAAAAAACTCCCTTGGGAGGAGCACCTATTCCGCGGACGGGAGAGGTGTCCACCGAGAGAACAGGCAAAATAAGAACTGCACACTCCCTTCCCCAGCTGATATCGATGAGAGAAGAAGAGTGGCAGCGTAAAAACTGCATTACAATGAATTAATTCAGCTAAAAATATTCACAAATTGAAAGAGCCACTGGACCCTCCGGCAGGGAGGGTTCCCCGCGGAGAAGCTGAAAAGTTATATTACAAATAATTATAATTTCACTTAATTAATAAAGAAACCATTCAGAAGCGCAGCCTAACCCGCAAACAAGAAAGGCGCTCGCCCCACAGAGTATACTGCAAGACGCCCATGAAAGGGGAACGGCGATGACCTTGAGAAAGAGCAAGACTGAAGTCAAGCTCTGAAAATGTCACACTCCCTTCCCCCAGCAGATTCCAAGTAGAGGAGAAGGCGATGACAACAGCCGAACGGAGGAGTATCCAACAAGATGACCGATGGTCAAGTAGGAAAGGTCGGAAGGGAAGGTTCTCTGTCCTTGAGAGCCTTCCATACTACGCTGTCACACAAAAAGCACATACAATGAGGGGAAAACTTATAACATATATATATATATATATATATATATATATATATATATATATATATATATATATATATATATATATATATATATATATATATATATATATATATACTGTATATATATATGCGTAAAAATCACAGGAAAACGCGATGCTCAGATGCAGAAGAACCACAGGGAAAATGAAAATACGAAATACACGATTAAGTCCTGACTAGTTTCGTGATACTAGTCACGAAACTAGTCAGGACTTAATTGTATATTTCGTATTTTCATTTTCCTTGTGGTTCTTCTGCATATATATATATATACACACACATATACTGTATATATATATATATATATATATATATATATATATATATATATATATATATATATATATATACTGTATATATATATATATATATATACTGTATATATATATATATATATATATATATATATATATATATATATATATATATATATATAAACATTAAGAATGTTTTCATATATGAAAAAGAAAAACATAAGGTGAAAAGACTAAAATCAATGACAGTCCAAAATAGGCGAGGAGGAACAGCGGTAACAATTGGTCTCCATCCCAGCCAAAAGCAAAGTGAGCTCAGTCATAGGTGTGTGAGAGGGAGGGGGAGCGAACTAACCCCCTACCCCCCTAACTAGTGGGATGGGTAGTTACCCCTCGCTAAATTTTAATGGCTCATCCTTTCAGCTTCAACGTAATACTCCTAATAAATAGCGTAGGTTTGTATTCCAGTTATGGAACAAACATCAAATTTCCCACAGTCTGCTGCATAAACTGATAAGGTATTATCCCCACTGATTTCAAGGTAGAATTAGATAAAATTAAAACACGATTTTCATTAAGACTGTAGGGAGCCCTTGTATACCAAAGGACCAGGCCTTACTTGAGCATAGAAAATGTGAATTTTCTTTCCTATTTTCTAGGCAGTCTAGCGTGACCTTCATACTGTAAAATCCTTTACCTAATCAAGTGTATTTATGGGTCTATTGGTCACTTGTATTTGCTCCGCTGTTGCTTGCTTTGCTACCCATCTAACATTATCTCGCTGTTCCGCTGTACTGGTAAGCAGTACACACTGCACCACGTTTGTAAGCCACTTGGAGGAGTATACTGGTGTTATTTAAATTAACTAATTAATCACTTATTATATGTAAATTTCATGTTGCAATACAATCTTTCTTCAGTATGAATGGTTTGCACATCTCCAAAGGAATGCGACCTTGCCATTGAGAGTTTATCGCCTATCGTAAGAATACCGCATTTCACCATTAGGACATTGTACAATGGCCTGAAAAGTCACCAGGGAGTCCTTTCTTAAATAAATAAGAAGTAAACTGCCTCTGAAGGGTACGGTAGAGAGTATAGCTAAGAATTTAAGGTTTTTCATGCCATCAAAAAAATCCCTCGTGAAAAAAGGACGGATTAAGTTGCTCTCAAAGGTTACAGTATGTTGCCATCTTCCCCTCTGGACTGCAAAGAACAAGCAAGCCGCACCATGCTTGATGCTCCTATCACCAACTTGAATTTTGAGTTGTTGACTTCTGACTATTTAAAGAAAAAAAAAAGGCTCTCCGTCAATGTCCCCAGTCAAGTGGGGTAACGTAAAATTGTTTTAAATTATTCTGATATGTCAATTAGTTCAGCAGTCCACCGCTAAAGGGAGCCTTTGTCGTTTGTTGGGGCAGACCGGGTGTAAAATTTCATAAATTACGACTGAAAATCTGCATTTTAAAATGAAAACAAACAAAAGAACACCATCTAACCCAAGGTTCTCCACCTAACCTAACCTAAGAGCTGTAACTTTACCTACTTACCCACCAAGGGGGGGATACGCACCCCTGCGACCCCCCCCCCTTAGACTGCAACGTTCTTAACTTACCCTAAGACTAAGTTTCGATGTTGTGTTTGCATCCTAATCAAACACAGGGTTGAAACTTTATCCAAGGGTAAGCTAAGGATACGGAGGCTTATGGTGGGGGGGGGGGGGGGGTCGCAGCCTTCCCCGGTAGGTAAAGATACAGCTCCTAGTCTAGGTTAAATGGTGTTCTTGAGTTTGTTTCCCTTTTAAAATGTGGTGGAGTGTATGCATGATGATGGATCTCCCTTATTTTCAACCATATTGCAAACTTGTAGAGAATAAAAACTATCCAGAATGTGCTAAATACTAACAGATAGATACAGAATTATTTTGAAAATAGCCTAATCAAAATTGACGTCAAATTTACAAGTTGAAGAAGCTCTGTACCCTGAAACTCACTTTATCACTGAACTAATCAACGAGAGTGGTAATTTGAAACGACCCAATCTGTGAAACTGCAAGACGATTTTTTTTAATCAAATCAGAATTCAATATTTCCAAAATTCCAACAGGGCAATTGGAGCATCAAACATAGGTTGAAGATAGCTGTGCTTAGCTGGCGAGATGTGAAGATGATACCGTACTCAAAGAGTGACAAGTTCAACCTGATACATATGAGTATTTTCTATGGCTCGAACAATCCCAAACTGGCGAGGATTATGAACTTTACCCTACAAAGGAAGTTTACGTCTTATTCTTACAAGATGGAACTCCTGGGTGATTATTTCAGCATTTGTTTCAAGTGTAGCATTGGTGAAATGCGTTATGTTTACGATGAAAGATTAACTCACAATGAGAAGTCCCCATTCTCTTGGCCCTGTTCAAATAGTTCATGCCAAAGGAAGATTGGCAAGAAACGTGGAAGACTTTTTGTAAGATCCAAACTATTTATCTTGTGAAGATGTTTTGGTTATATTAGCTTGTTCTGCATATAGTGTACCACAGAACATTATTGTGTTACCTTGCTTGAATTGAAGAGAGTTATGAAACAAACACAGGATAGACTTAGAATGTGAAATGCTAAATAGTTTGGAATGCATATGATAAAAATGACTGTGAAGGTCCTGTAGAGGTGGATTCCCATGCAGTATAGGACAGGAAAAGCAACCCTTAAAGTATAGTAAGTACGAATACGGCAGTCTAAGGGGGGTTAGCAAGGGGATACATTAGGTAAGTAGGTAAGGACATAGCTCGTAGGTTAGGTGGTGTTCTTGTGTAGAAGTTTTGCTGGGGTTGACAGAAGTCCTGGTTTTCCGGGACACGTAGCGGATTAGATAATTTTGTCCCCTGTCCTGCATTGACCCTTCTGGGGCACCCTTATTGTCCTGATTTTAGCTCATCATAACATTATATTTTTACTAACTGATAAGGGTTCTTAGCTGAAACTTTGCATGATGAAATTTCTAGATTATTATACAATTATGTTAATTCTGTGCCAGTACTTATTTAGCAATCCAGCTCAAAATGCTAATGTTGAACGTGTATTCTGGTGAGAGGAACAAGTTGGATGTGGTTTTGGTAAAAGCTACCTTAAAATGCACCTACATTATCAATTTTCAGTGTAAAGAAATTTATAGGCAGGTGCTACAAAACAAGGACCAATTGAAAAGTCAATTCATTAGCGGAATATAATTAAAAATAAAGAATTGAACTCGGTTTTCATTATTGTAATTTTCCCCTTTTATTTATACTTATATGTCAAATGAAGAGCGAGTTTAAACTGTTTCTGTATAGCTTTAATTGATTAATTTTCCAAATTATTTCTATTCTAGTTTTCTATTGTTTAAAATTATTTTAGTTTTCATTATACCTCATTAAAATTCTGTCTTATATGGGCCAGCCTGTATGAAGGTATGTATTTATATATATAAAATGAGAAATTTCAAGTGTCCAGGATTTCCAATCTAGTGGCTACCTTAGGTTTTACAGAACGTAGGGCAGGGGTTTTGTAGTATGACGGCCACGGCTTACAAACACCTAGAAAACTGGAAGGAAATTCCTATTTCCTATGTATGCAGGAGGTCAGGTCCGTCTTTATACAAAGCCAAAGGCAGTACAATGTGATTTTCCATTCATAACTTAAGATATTTTACAACCGATCTGTTACAACAAATTACAAAGTCTCGTATTAGGCTAGAACGCCAAACCTCCCACAAGGTGTTCTTATGCTCTTATGGTCTAGCAACTTAACTTCATCAATAAAAATATAGTTTTGCATTACAATAAAACCAAAAAATAAAGATAATATAAATGTAACATTTCATGTTAAATAAACATCGTGTCTCTCGTCATTTCATCTTTAAAACGTTACAAGTTTCAAAAAGACCGACAACAAAAAGGTGCCAGGTAGCATTTTCAATATCATATAAAACGCTAATAAAAGTATATTCCAAAATCCATCTTCATACATAATAATCAAATTGGTGGTGCCAATCAAAAATATGAAATAAATTTCAATAAATAACAGTAATTATCGCGATAAATTAACTAAAATATTAACTAATCATCCTCTCTCACGGCGGCCATGAAGTTCCGACAAGATGTGGGTCCTCGTAAGTTTCGATCATAATTCATTTATAATAGAAATTTGAGGCTCAATTATATTAAATAATATGACCTCTACCATTAAGGCTTCATTGTGATCACTTAATATATACAAAATGTTTATTAAACTTTAAACTTACCTATAAAATTCAACCGATTGCAGAGCACAAGTTTAAATCTCACGACACTGAAAGTAAACACTGGACTGCGATTGGATACAAAATGATATTATAATTAAACTGTTAAGATCTTACAAATGTTTTCTAAAATATTTTTATAAAAAATATAAAATTATTATTTATTCTTAATTTTTGAAAGAAGATAGAAAATAGTTTTAATATTTTATGTATCGTAATCGCAAAAGTCCTGGCTTGCGTAGATTACTGCGATTGGATACAAATT